>NW_020175089.1:374830-533258 GCF_003031525.2 Neophocaena asiaeorientalis asiaeorientalis
GGGGGGAAGCTTCAGAGCCACGGGGGAGAGGGCAGCAACAGGGGTGCAGAGGGCAAAGCGGAGAGATTCCTGCACAGAGGAACGGTGCTGACCAGCACTCACCAGCCCGAGAGGCTTGTCTGCTCACCTGCTGGGGCGGGTGGGGGTTGGAAGCTGAGGCTCCAGCTTCGGAGGTCAGACCCCAGGGACAGGACTGGGGTTGGCTGCGTGAACACAGCCTGAAGGGGGCTGGTGCGCCACAGCTAGCCAGGAGGGAGTCCAGGAAAAAGTCTGGACCTGCCTAAGAGGCAAGAGACCATTGTTTCACGGTGCCTGAGGAGAGAGGATTCAGAGCACTGCCTAAACGAGCTCCAGAGTTGGGAGTGAGCCGCGGCTAACAGCGTGGACATCAGAGACGGGCATGAGACGCTAAAACTGCTGCTGCAGCCACCAAGAAGCCTGTGTGCAAGCACAGGTCACTATCCACACCTCTCCTCCCGGGAGCCTGTGCAGCCCACCACTGCCAGGGTCCTGTGATACAGGGACAACTTCCCTGGGAGAACACACGGCACCCCTCAGGCTGCTGCAAGTTTACGCCGGCCTCTGCCACTGCACGCTCGCCCCACATTGTGTACCCCTCCCTCTTCCAAACCTGAGTGAGCCAGAGCCCTTTAATCAGCTGCTAATTTAACCCTGTCCTGTCTGAGCGAAGAACAGACGCCCTCAGGCAACCTACAGGCAGAGGCGGGGCCAAATCCAAAGATGAACGAACCCCAGGAGCTGTGCGAACAAAGAAGAGAAAGGGAAATCTCTCCCAGCAGCCTCAGGAGCAGCGGATTAAATCTCCACAATCAACTTGATGTACCTTGCAACTGTGGAATACCTGAATAGACAATGCATAATCCCAAAATTGAGGCAGTGGCTTTGGGAGCAATAATATATATATAATTTTTTTTTTCCTTTTTCTCTTTTTGTTAGTGTGTATTTGTATGCTTCTTTGTGTGATTTTGTCTGTATAGCTTTGCTTTCACATTTGTCCTAGGGTTCTGTCTGTCCGTGTTTTTTGTTTGTTTTTTTTTTAGTAATTAGCACTTCTTATCATTGGTGGATTTGTTTTTTGGTTTGGTTGCTCTCTTCGTTCTTTCTTTCTTTCTTTCTTTTTCTTGTTTTATTACTTTTAATTTTTAATAATAATTGTTTATTTTTTATTTTAATAACTTTATTTTATTTATTTATTTTCATTTCAGGAAAAAATCTGTAAAAAATACAAATACATGCAGGCTAAACAATACATAACTTAGTAACCAAGAGGCCACTGAAGAAATAAAAGAAATAAAAAATACCCAGAAACAAATGACAATGAAAGCACAACGACCCAAAACCTATGGGATGCAGCAAAACCAGTTCTAGGAGGGAAGTTTATAGCAATACAATCCTACCTCAAGAAAAAAGAAACATCTCAAATAAACAACCAACCCTTCCCCCAAAGCAATTTGAGAAAGAAGAACAAAAAAACCCCCACAAAGTTAGCAGAGGAAATAAATAATAAAGATCATATCAGAAATAAATGAAAAGGAAATGAAGGAAAGAGTAGCAAAGGTCAATAAAACTAAAAGTTGGTTCTTTGAGAAGATAAACGAAGTTGATAAACCATTAGCCAGACTCATCAAGAAAAAAGGGAGCAGACTCAAATCAATAGAATTAGAAATGAAAAAGGAGAAGTAACAACTGACACTGCAAAAATACAAATGATCATAAGAGATTACTATAAGCAACTCTATGGCAATAAAATGGGCAACCTGGAAGAAATGGACAAATTCTTAGAAAAGAACAACCTTCCAAGACTGAAGCAGGAAGAAACTGAAAATATAAACAGACCAATCACAAGCACTGAAATTGAGACTGTGATTAAAACTCTTACAATAAACAAAAGCCCAGGAATAGGTGGTTTCACAGGTGAATTCTAACAAAACATTTAGAGAAGACCTAACACCTATACTTCTCAAACTCTCCCAAAATATAGCAGAGGAAGGAACACTCTGAAACTCATTCTACGAGACCACCATCACCCTGATGCCAAAACCAGACAAAGATATCACAAAGAAAGAAAACTACAGGCCAATATCACTGATGAACATAGATGCAAAAATCCTCAACAAAATACTAGCAAACAGAATCCAACAGCACATTAAAAGGATCATACACCATGATCAAGAGGGCTTTATGCTAGGAATGCAAAGATTCTTCAATATATGCAAATCAATCAATGTGATAAACCATATTAATAAATTGAAGGATAAAAACCATATGATCAGGCTTCCCTGGTGGTGCAGTGGTTGAGAGTCTGCCTGCCGATGCAGGGGACACGGGTTCGTTCCCTGGTCCAGGGGGATCCCACATGCCGTGGAGCGGCTGGGCCTATGAGCCATGGCCGCTGAGCCTGCATATCCGTAGCCTGTGCTCCGCAACGGGAGAGGCCACAACAGTGAGAGGCCCGCATACCGCAAAATAAAAAAACAAACATATGATCATCTCAATAGATGCAGAAAAACCTTTCGACAAAATTTAACACCCATTTACGATAAAAACCCTCCAGAAAGTAGGCATAGAGGGAACTTACATCAACATAATAAAGGCCATATATGACAAACCCACAGCCAACACTGTCCTCAATGGTGAAAAACTGAAACTATTTCCACTAAGATCGGGAACAAGAAAAGGTTGCCCACTCTCACCAGTATAATTCAACATAGTTTTGGAAGTTTTAGCCACAGCAATCAGAGAAGAAAAGGAAATAAAAGGAATCCAAATCAGAAAAGAAGAAATAAAGCTGTCACTGTTTGCAGATGACATGATACTATATGTAGAGAACCCTAAAGATGCTACCAGAAAACTACTAGAGCTAATCAATGAATTTGGTAAAGTAGCAGGATACAAAATTAATGCACAGAAATCTCTGGCATTCCTATATACTAATGATGAAAAATCTGAAAGTGAAATCAAGAAAACACTCCCATTTACCATTGCAACAAAAAGAATAAAATATCTAGGAATAAACCTACCTAAGGAGACAAAAGACCTGTATGAAGAAAATTATAAGACACTGATGAAAGAAATTAAAGATGATACAAATAGATGGAGAGATATACCATGTTCTTGGATTGGAAGAATCAACATTGTGAAAATGACTCTACTACCCAAAGCAATCTATAGATTCAATGCAATCCCTATCAAACTACCACTGGCATTTTTCACAGAACTAGAACAAAAAATAACTTCTTAGAAAAGAACAACCTTCCAAGACTGAAGCAGGAAGAAACTGAAAATATAAACAGACCAATCACAAGCACTGAAATTGAGACTGTGATTAAAACTCTTACAACAAACAAAAGCCCAGGAATAGGTGGTTTCACAGGTGAATTCTAACAAAACATTTAGAGAAGACCTAACACCTATACTTCTCAAACTCTCCCAAAATATAGCAGAGGAAGGAACACTCTGAAACTCATTCTACGAGACCACCATCACCCTGATGCCAAAACCAGACAAAGATATCACAAAGAAAGAAAACTACAGGCCAATATCACTGATGAACATAGATGCAAAAATCCTCAACAAAATACTAGCAAACAGAATCCAACAGCACATTAAAAGGATCATACACCATGATCAAGTGGGGTTTATTCCAGGAATGCAAGGATTCTTCAATATACGCAAATCTATCAATGTGATAAACCATATTAACAAATTGAAGGAGAAAAACCATATGATCATCTCAATAGATGCAGAGAAAGCTTTCGACAAAATTCAACACCCATTTATGATAAAAACCCTCCAGAAAGTAGGCATAGAGGGAACTTTCCTCAACATAATAAAGGCCATATATGACAAGCCCACAGCAAACATCATCCTCAATGGTGAAAAACTGAAAGCATTTCCACTAAGATCAGGAACAAGACAAGGTTGCCCACTCTCACCACTCTTATTCAACATAGTTTTGGAAGTTTTAGCCACAGCAATCAGAGAAGAAAAGGAAATAAAAGGAATCCAAATCAGAAAAGAAGAAGTAAAGCTGTCACTGTTTGCAGATGACATGATACTATATGTAGAGAACCCTAAAGATGCTACCAGAAAACTACTAGAGCTAATCAATGAATTTGGTAAAGTAGCAGGATACAAAATTAATGCACAGAAATCTCTGGCATTCCTATATACTAATGATGAAAAATCTGAAAGTGAAATCAAGAAAACACTCCCATTTACCATTGCAACAAAAAGAATAAAATATCTAGGAATAAACCTACCTAAGGAGACAAAAGACCTGTATGAAGAAAATTATAAGACACTGATGAAAGAAATTAAAGATGATACAAATAGATGGAGAGATATACCATGTTCTTGGATTGGAAGAATCAACATTGTGAAAATGACTCTACTACCCAAAGCAATCTATAGATTCAATGCAATCCCTATCAAACTACCACTGGTATTTTTCACAGAACTAGAGCAAAAAATTTCACAATTTGTATGGAAACACTAAAGACCCCGAATAGCCAAAGCAATCTTGAGAATGAAAAACAGAGTTGGAGGAATCAGGCTCCCTGACTTCAGACTATACTACAAAGCTACAGTAATCAAGACAGTATGGTACTGGCACAAAAACAGAAAGATAGATCAATGGAAGAGGAGAGAAAGCCCAGCAATAAACCCACACACATATGGTCACCTTATTTTTGATAAAGGAGGCAAGAATATAAAATGGAGAAAAGAGAGCCTCTTCAATAAGTGATGCTGGGAAAACTGGACAGCTACATGTAAAAGAATGAAATTAGAACACTCCTTAACACCATACACAAAAGTAAACTCAAAATGGATTAGAAAAAAAATGGATTAGAGACCTAAATGTAAGGTCAGACACTATAAAATTCTTAGAGGAAAAAACGGGCGGAACACTCTATGACAAAAATCACAGCAAGATCCTCTTTGATCCACCTCCTAATTTAAAGGAAATAAAAACAAACAAGTGGGACCTAGTGAAAATGAAAGCTTTTGTACAGCAAAGGAAAATATAAACAATATGAAAAGACAACCCTCAGAAAGGGAGAAAATATTTGCAAATGAAGCAACTGACGAAGGATTAATCTCCAAAATTTACAAGCAGCTCATGTAACTCAATATCAAAAAACCAAACAACCCAAATCCAAAAATGGGCAGAAGACCTAAACAGACATTTCTCCAGTGAAGATATACAGATTGCCAAAAAAACACATGAAAGAATGCTCAACATCACTAATCATTAGAGAAATGCTAATCAAAACTACATTGAGGTATCATCTCATGCCAGTGAGAACGGCCATCATCAAAAAATCTAGAAACAATAAATGCTGGAGAGGGTGTGGAGAAAAGGGAACCCTCTTGCACCATTGGTGGGAATGTAAATTGATACAGCCACTATGGAGAATAGTATGGAGGTTCCTTAAAAAACTAAAAATAGAACTCCTCTACGCTGCAGGCACCCCACTACTGGGCATATACCCTGCGAAAAACATAATACGAAAAGAGTCATGTATCAAAATGTTCATTGCAGCTCTATTTACAATAACCAGGACATGGAAGCAACCTAAGTGTCCACTGAGTGATGAATGGTGATGAATGGATAAAGATGTGTCACATATATACAATGGAATATTACTCAGCCATAAAAAGAAACGAAGCTGAGTTATTTGTAGTGAGGTGGATGGACCTAGAGTCTGTCATACAGAGTGAAGTAAATCAGGAAGAGAAAAACAATTACCATATGCTGACACATATATATGGAATCTAAAAAAAAAAGGTTCTGAAGAACCTAGGGGCAGGACAGGAATAAAGACGCAGATGTAGAGAATGGACTTGAGGACATGGGGAGGGGGAAGGGGAAGATGGGACGAAGTGATAGAGTGGCATGGACATATATACACTACCAAATGTAAAACAGATAGCTAGTGGGAAGCACCTGCATAGCACAGGGAGATCAGCTCGGTGTTTTGTGACCACCTTGAGGGGTGGGATAGGGAGGGTGGGAGGGAGACGCAGAGGGAGGAGATATGGGGATATACATATATATGTATATGTAATTCACTTTGTTCTAAAGCAGAAACTAACACACCATTGTAAAGCAATTATACTCCAATAAAGATGTTCAAAAAAAAAGTATTATGTATGATCTTTCAGAAATGTAAGATATCATTTATACATTAATGATTTTTGTGGTATTGAATTACAGACATGACTGCTAAAAATAAAAATTTGTTTGATAGGATGCAAGATAAATCAACCTTAAGATATGAAAAATATATATAGAATGTGTTTCCTGGGGAGAGGAATATGTAATTCAACTGTTTTTTCACTGACTTAATGGAATAACAAAACTGTCGTAGAAAGAATTTTTTTGTAAACACATAAAAATTCTGCAAAGTAAAGGCATCTTATTTATTTTATGCTTCTGATATAAAGTACTTTTGTTTTTACTGACTAAGGGAGTACAGCAAACAGCAGAAGGTACTTTATTACTACTGAGTACTTAAGGTAAACAGAGTTAACCACAAGAGCCCTGATAAATACAACAGTACTGAGAAATAAGACAATTATTCAAAATTGTGATACATGTAAACAAATGACCAGATTTCCCCCCCCTCTTTCAAGAGCAGAATTTATTACTGTTTTCAAGACCAGAACTAACAGAATATATGGTAGATGTGTACAGTTTACCATGGATAGAAACAACCTCCTGCTGAGTACTGGGTGTGAGCCACACACAATAATATTTGGGGAGAGTTCAGCCTCTCTCACTTCCACATAAGGGTTCTGATAAGGTCTGGAGAAACAGGTAACAAAATGGCGACATGACAGATTAAGTACAGTTTTAAGTGGAGGTCATAAATAGATTATAGAAATAACTCTGTCTTGGATCTTGATTCATGGTGTTAATTGACCAGCTAAGACAGAAGTCTGGGGCTTTGTCCTTGGAGAGCCCAGGGGTCCAGAGTGGGAACTAAGACCATGGGGGCTTGAGTCGACTTCTCCTTCAGCCTTAGTTTCTTCTCAACCGGAACACCCTTTGAGATATTGATGGTAAGATCTGGATAGCCAAGCTGGGGACTCAAGTCTTCTGGGGACTCAAGCCAGGAGCATAAGGCAAGGATCAGAGATGGTGTAGGCCCCATGAGCTTGCCTTTGATCAGTGGTTCTCAAAGCATGGTATCCAAACAGCAAACCTCATCTGGAACATTTTAGAAATGCAGAAATCTCAGACCCCACCCAGATCTTCTGAATCAGAAAATCAGTTGGGAGGGTGGGGCTCAGATATCTATGCTTAATCCAAGTGGCCAGGTGGTTCTACAGCAGCTAAAGTTTGAGAACAACTGCCTTGGGTCAAGTCTTCATCAAAGAAAAAAAGCCAAAAAAAGAAAAAGAAGGAAAGAAGGGTCTTTTGCTCTTCACCTATGGCCCAGGCCAGCTCACCAGAGAAAGAGACCCACTAGGCATTTGGGAGTAAATCTCAGGTAAGGAATACAGATGGTCCGTTTGTCTAAACTGCACACTTCTCTCAAGGCCATGGAAAATCCAGGAGACAGAGATTCTGGGCCCTGGCACCAGAGTAGACCAAGAGTAGAAAATAAAGGCCTAAAGTAAATGGGTAATTTTCTCAATCATTTTTTCAAGCCTAATCCTTAAGGGTTAAGTCTTAAAGAAGCTAGTTAAGGGACTTCGCTGGTGGTGCAGTGGTTAAGACTCTGCACTCCCAGTGCAGGGGGCTGGGATTCGATCCCGGGTCAGGGAACTAGATCCCACATGCATGCTGCAACTAAGAGTTCACATGCCACAGCTAAGGAGCCCGCCTGCCACAACTAAGACCTGGAGCAACCAAATAAATAAATATTTAAAAAAAGAAAAAAACAAAAGAAGCCAGTTATGGGTGACAGGTGACTTGAAGAAAGCAAAGAATGACATAACTGAACAGTCAACACAGCATCTGTTTAATCTCCAATGTAGACACTGCAGTCACTTAACAAGTAACTTCAAGCACTTCCTTCTTTTGGCCCAAGTCTTCATGGTCCCTGATAACTATAAGCTGAGAGTACTAACATTTCTCCTAAGAACTCAGAAAGAAAAAAATTGGGTAAATAAAGATTCAACCAGCAAACTCAGCCTTTAAGAAGCCACAATTAACAAAAGAGCTGAGGAGAAAGATCATGTTAAAACATGAGAGAAGAAACATCCCCTCGGCTGAGTGGAAAAGCAGCAGCATCCCAAAAGATGCTCAAAAAGTGTCATTTTGGGATTTCCTTGGTGGCACAGTGGGTAAGAATCTGCCTGCCAGTTCAGGGACATGGGTTCGATCCCTGATCTGGGAAGATCCCACATGCCACGGAGCAACTAAGTCTGTGCACCACAACTATTGAGCCCGCATGCTGCAACTACTGAAGCCCGCGTGCCTAGAGCCCGGGCTCTGCAACAAGAGAGGCCACTGCAATGAGAAGCCGGCACACTGCAATGAAGAGTAGCCCCCGCTTGCCGCAACTAGAGAAAGCCCGTGTGCAGCAATTAAGAGCCAACGCAGCCAAAATGAACAAATAAATAATTATATAAATATATATATATTAAACAAAAGTCCACCAAAGGCATTCTAAAAAAAAAAAGTGTCATTTTTCCCCTTCAATTCTTCTCTCTGGATTTAACAGACTTGACTCATTGCCCCAAATACACTGAGCCTTTTGCATATTTTTCTTTCTCTCTCATTCCTGAACCTCTCTCCTAAATTTGGTTAGCTCTGGTTATCCTTCAGATATCAGCATGAGAAACTGGGTTAGGTGCCACTCCTGTATTTTCACTGAAGCACTCTGTATGTCTCTTTGCGGAACAAATCATGCTACACTGTAGGCAGCTCTCGTTTATCTGTATCTTCACTATAGGAGGAACTCTGGGGAGGCCAGCCTCATTTGCTATTATTTTTAGTGTCCAGCACAGCATACAGGGGGCACTCAGTAAACACTGCATGACTGAAAGAATGAATATCTTATTCTGGGGAGGAACTCCCAACCAAGCCGAAAAACAACCAAGGCAGAGGACAATAAACACTTCTGTTATCCAAATGAACGTGTTGGTACCTTTTTTGTATGTACCTGCTTTCTCCTCCAGGATCTTGAAATGCTGTCCCACTCTCTTGTTCCCGACTCATACCATGCTGATCCCCTGCTGCCTGGCTGGGACCCAGCCTGAGAACAAGTTTCCATATTCACCTGGTTCTGTAGCCTGGTGGGGCCCATACATGACTTTTGGGCTGTACATCCCAACTTCCCATCTTCTGTGTCCCCCCACCTTAGCTCAGACCTCTGACCACTGATTCCCCTTGAGGGTTGCTCAGATTGGCTTCTGGGTCCTCCAACCATGCCCTGGGCATGTACTCATGGGGTGCGTGGTTTTCTTACCCATGGAGACTCCCTCTTTACAGAAGGCCTCCTGGGCTGTTCATAAGGTCTTCTCTCTGGTGCCCAGCCCTCCATGCTTTGCCCTTCATTTGCCCTGGGACTGGCAAATTATTATCTGCCACAATTATTAGGCAAAGCATCACAACATGAATCACATGTATCAAGGGAGAAGAAAGCTCTCTTTAGAGGCCTGATTTTGCCTTAATTATCTGCATATTTCAAAGGAAAGATTTTTATTTTATCTTCACTTGAATAATCTATTGAATGTTGCCTTGGGCGTGTGTATGGAATAAGTCTAAAGACTGCAAAACAGGACTTCACAAAAAACAGGGACACTGTTTTGGACTAGGACCAGGCACACATTCAAGAGCTTGAAGAATCCTTTATTGTAAAAATGATTTTCTTATTAAAATAAACATACACAGACAATGGGTTCAAATTTAATCAAGATTCCTGGGTTTTTTTTTTTTTTTCTGTTTTTTGTTTGTTTGTTTGTTTAGTTTTTGCCGTACGCGGGCCTCTCACTGTTGTGGCCTCTCCCGTTGTGGAGCACAGGCTCCGGATGCGCAGGCTCAGTGGCCATGGCTCAAAGGCCCAGCCGCCCCGGGGCACGTGGGATCTTCCCGGACCGGGGCACAAACCCGTGTCCCCTTTATCGGCAGGCAGACTCAATCACTGCACCACCAGGGAAGCCCAAGATTCTTGGTATTTAAACATTCTCCAAGCGATTTTATTACTAGGTCTTTGCTATTATTATACAAGAGTCATAAGATGAGAATAAAGTATAAGGCCATGCATATTGGAACTGAGTCCAGACCATAAAAGGAGAAAACCAAATATTTTCCTTAGGTTGTGAGCTAAAAGGTATCCAAAATTAATGAGCTTTTATATGTTCATACACACAGGGGTACCACATGACCTGAAAATAAACTGGTCAAAGAGTTGTAACCTAAATAAATCTCACACAAATTCAATTATCTCCTTACATGTTCAAAATTGTTCTACCTCCATTCTCAAAAGCTTAAAACTAAGGCTACAGATGGAACTAATAAGACAGAGACAGTGAGAAAAAATTTCATGAAATTTAAGGTTTCAGGAGGTTGATTTTATTATTTTCTATTCGTGCAAATTCTTCAAAGTCCCCAAACCTATCTTCACGGTTTTTGTTTGTTTGTTTGTTTTTATGCACAAAAGTACGATTAGTCTGAAAGGAAAATGAAGCAAAATCCTTAACCTCGGTTCATTTATGGAAAAAGTGTTAAAGGTCTTTGTGTTTTTGTTTTTGTTTTTTTTCCCCAGGTGTGGCATCATATAATTAACCGTTATTTCCAACGAGGCAGGGAACTTACTGCATACATTGGTTTATGTACATGAGAATGCACATTAAAACTAGATCCGCATGTTAGAATATGTGCCGTCTTTGGCTTTGTCCGATAGACCAGCAGAACACTGAACATTTCACCTGTTTCACTACCATTTGCCTAATAAATACCAGTACCAATGGTTACACGATTTGAAATAGGTCTTCTAAGGTGATATTAGAAAAGTGAATTAGAATGATCCAAATTTTATGGCTCTATAAATAATTTGGTCACACCCTAAAAAAGGGTCTGACTTTAATTATATATTATTGTTTCCACAATTAATATTAAATTAATATGACCTATGCAGCTGGCTGGAATGGAAACGGCAGGGCAATCAGAGGTGGATAACGTGGATTCCAGTCCCAGCTCTGTCCCAATTACTTGTGGGACCTTGAGGAAGCCCCTTAAGTTCTTAGAGCCTTAGTTTCTTTGTTCGTAGAAACTAGAGGCTGAAATGATCATGTTTCTGATTCCTTCTAGTCTTGGTGAGTGTGATTAAACATTATTTGGGCTGCAAATAAATGTAGATATTATTTAAGAACCATATATGTCCTTCCTGAAATATATTTTATTTCCTAAAAGGAAAGCCATAGTGAGACAGCTTCAAGTAAGATGAAAAACAATGCATTACTATTATGTATTGAGGAGCAACTGACAAGGTAATGACATAGTGACATTTCTAGAACAGCTCTTCAGTATCAAAGCAGACTTTCAAGATGCCAGACGCTTGCTCAATGCTGGTAAGGTCAACAGCCTTCAAATAATTGTTCCTTTCATACCATGTGTGTTTTGTGGGGTTATTTTGAAATGTGTCTGCTTCCATTGCTTATATAGAAACTGAAAAACATCCCTCAAGGCCCAGAGGCATGGGAAGGATATTGGGGGTCAGAGAAGTCGGATGTGAAGCAATTCCCAAGAGTTTACATCGTATTTTATTTTAGCAAATGTTGCTAACTTCTAATTCAAGCCATATCAGCAGGCTGGGAAGAGAGAGCCAAAACAGAGCTTTTATAACTAAATTCCCTGCCCCTTTGTCAGACAAGCCCTTGGTTCCCCCAAGTGTCAGCACTAATAAGCAAAGTTACTGAAAATTGCTTGTGTCTGCAATCAATTATTTTGTTTCTTAAGGGGTAAAGTTTGACCCAGTATATTCTGAAATGCTACAAGATTGCAGGCACGCTTTTAAAGAAAGAAGTCAGCGACGTGACCTGGAGACTAGGAGGATGACTCTCTCATTAGGCGAGAGAGGCTGGATTTCCTGCCATAACAAGAAATCAAAGTGGCTGCTGTCACCACTCAGCCCTGATGGAGTAGTTGGGGGCTTATCACCGCCGACCCTCCAAGCTTCACACAGCTCTTCCAGCCAGGGCACCCAGTATTGATGTAACAGCTTACATTTTATCAAGTATTTTCACAGACTCTCTTTAAGTGAGAAATCATAACCCAACTGCAAAACGTGCAAAGCAGAGCTCAGAAAGCTAAGTCTCCCTCAAATGATGGTAGAACCAGAACTTAAACCTTTTAACTTTAAACTCTCTGTCTGACCTTGGTTCTCATGATGAAAGTTCCTTAAATTCAGTAAAAACAATAAAGATATAGCCTCTGACCAAGATAAGGTAAAGTCATCTTTTCCTGGGATTGTATTTAAGCTGCTTTAATGAGAGATAGTTAAACCAAAAATGAGGATTGCCTCCACGAAGGAGATGCCTAAGTCACGACCACTATCCAATTTCCTACTTCGAACTTAGCTAGTTAGCTAGTTAACTTAGCTAACAAGGACAGAAATCCTTGTTACCCAGCTTCAAAATCAGGAAGTAAAAACATTATTCAAAAGAAAAATGAGGGCTTCCCTGGTGGTGCAGTGGTTGAGAGTCCGCTTGCTGATGCAGGGGACACGGGTTCGTGCCCCAGTCCGGGAAGATCCCACATGCCGCGGAGCGGCTGGGCCCGTGAGCCATGGCCACTGAACCTGCGCATCCGGAGCCTGTGCTCCGCAACAGGAAAGGCCACAACAGTGAGAGGCCCACGTACCGCAAAAAAAAAAGAAAATTAATTTGTTTCTTATTTTTTTAATGCTCTCATAAAATAATTTTCACTCTAAAAAGATCACTGTGTCTTTAATTCTTAGCTTTGTTTTTAGAGTAGTGTTCTAAATGTGATGGAGAAAACTTAGTTTGATCAAAACATCAGGATCTAGTCACTGGGTGCCTGACGTGCTGGCTTATGATGTTATTTTGGAATATTTGTAGTGGGCATTTTAACAAAATTAATGTGGTTGCCTTTATTTAACTTAGATGAAAACACAAGTGTTGAGTAAGCCATTACATATATTTTTATTTTTATTCTGCCCCAATTGAAACCAACCCCCAAGGTGAAACAGGAAAGGAAATGGGATTCAATTATGACCATTACATGAATGTAAGTTAAATCAGCCTCTGTGCACAAAACGTCTACTGTCACTAAATCAATTATCATGCCCTGAAGTTTTAAAGAGAGAAAGCCTTACAATTAAGGTATATTTTGACCACCTATGTCACACCCTCCCACGGCCCTTCAATAATAAAAAGCAGCTTTGCTCAATATCACCATTTCCTACGTATAGACTCAATAAATATCTTAAAATATGGAATCTACCTCACCTATTCTGTTCAAAATGCCATTTTGAGTAGTTGGACCTGTTAGTCTTCAAACTCAATGTCCTTATCTTGGCCCTGGTCTTTCTTAACCTCCCACCTTCACCCTATACTCTACTGATCCTCTTTCCACGTGTCTGTTTTGTCCACCCCTTTGTCCTCATCTTTTTTGCTCTTTGGATTCTCCTTCCCATGGCAATCCTGTGGTATCACCATCCTTTTCTCCTCTCCAGGACTTCACTCCTTGTTTTCAGTGGCCTCCTAAGATAAGACCCCATCCCTACTGGTGCTCTTCTAGCACTTCAGACGTCCAAACATGTCCTGAGCAGAGGTCATTGCTACAAAATGACTGCATGGAAGGATGGGTCAAGCTATCAAGAGACATATAAAAGTGAGCAATACAAAGATCTCCAAGAAGGTTTTGCTTTTGTTTTTAAAGCAACTATGAGGCCAAAAAAACTGTTTTTTTTAATATGAAAAACATCTGACCTTTATGTGAACTCCAACCTTAGTGAACTAATGGTGGTGAAGTAATGGTTTAAACTTTAATGCAGTCTCAGGGAGGACTTCAATCAAAGGACAACCATCTCAGCAAACTCTTTTGGATCCCACCATTGCTTGGATTATTTTGTACATTCTGTGCCACAATTTTAAGAAGCATATCGACAAAACAGAGAACTGGTGAAGGAAGTCATACTATTTAAGCAACAAGTTATAAAAGAAAATTCCAAGGATTTCAGAGTTAATTTGAGCTGTTATGTAACTGGATGGACATAGAGGCCAAAAACGGGTGGACTGAGCAGTTCCTCAGCCCTACTGGCGGAGCTGTGATAGAACTGATACAGTTGAACTGCCCATCCAATACCCATCCCATCCTCTTTCTGACTCATGGCATGTATTGAAAATCACCCAAAAATCATGCACATGGAAAAGGGAGTAATGTAAACATTGTGTTCATTTAGAGGAAAACCTCTGTACCAAAGATCAGTGGTCTCAGGAATGTCTATTTTAAATCAACATCAGGAAAATAAGAATTATTTTTCAATGAAGTTGTACAGTTTCAGAACAGATACTTCTAATCACTTAAGGATTTAGATGTTTCTCTGTTCTTGGAGATTATAAAGGGATTGTTGCACTGGATGAGATGAGATTAAATGTTCCTCTAACATCTTTTCAGAGATAAAGCTGGGTTAGTCCATGTCACTAAGGTACTATCAGCCTCTTTCCAAATTCCTCTGACCCAAAGAAGTCTAAATACTATCTCACTTCAAGTTTGCAATGAAATGATTTTTGGTGTTTATCCTGCAAAAGAATATTGGTTAAAGTTTAAGTAGTAAACAGTTAGATACACAGGGATTCATTGGGGAAATGTTCATCTAATTTTGCATTTGCAAATAGTCTTGGAGCTAATAAAAAGCAAAACGTTCTACTCCTTAAAAGCCATCGTTTTGCCTTTGCTTTGTGGACTCTAAAAGAGAATCTTGGGTCAAGCCATCAAGGAGACCACAAAAAGCAGTTTACAAAACAACGATTCATACTAACTATACTAATTAAGACTTTTTTGTCCACCCTAAACTAGAACTAGCAAAAAATATGAAGTCTGGGCTTCCCTGGTGGCGCAGTGGTTGAGAGTCCGCCTGCCGATGAAGGGGACGTGGGTTCGTGCCCCAGTCCGGGAGGATCCCACATGCCGCGGAGTGGCTGGGCCCGTGAGCCATGGCCGCTGAGCCTGCGCCTCTGGAGCCTGTGCTCCGTGACGGGAGAGGCCACAACAGTGAGAGGCCCACGTACCGTACAGTACCGCAAAAAAAAAAAATGAAGTCAAAGCTGTGGGCTTCAGACTTTGGTCATTTTTGGTCACCTGTTTGCCAGTCTCTGGAAAACAAAGAGTTTCAATTTCAGAATACCAGATCAATATTTTAATTTTGGGAAGTTACAGTTAGTTTGCCATATATTCATCATTTTAATTTTATTAACTGGATACAGTATCCTTATTCAACACTTTTGAGAAACCATTGTACACTGCTTTCTGCTAAACAGCTGTGACATGCCACCCCCAAATGGTATTTTTAATATTAAATAACTGAAATTTATGGGTAGAATTTTCTATGTTGCTAACTTCTTTTAACAACATGGAGACTAAGAGAATTATTAAGACAACAGGCACTTCAGCAGCAGTTAACTGACACTGGTGCAAAGAAAGGGAAAACATGTCTGAAATTTCTGTGTTCTGTTCTCTGTTTAAATTATGGAAATTATTGTTGTTTGGCTTAAGAGAAAGAAAAACACAAGAGATCTGAAGACATGAGCTATAAGATAAACCATGAGATACAGATAAATCACGCATACTCTTATTCAAGAAAGTTCCCATCTCTTCTTCAGTTTATATCACAAAGTAATTTTATTAAGGTTTTATGGAAAGGTCACTATTGCATTTCTTTAATACTAAAATCTATCTCAGCATACAGAAATGCCCCATGAGCCTGAAATATTAGTTCAAGACTAAGTTTATTAAGGTTTTCGCATGACTCAATATTAACTTTCTCCAAACATGACAAGCATTTTCAAATCAGATAAGCTGTGGGATATAAAACTGTGGCTCATAAAAATAAAATCAGGAAAATGGCATCATTACATATTAGTTCGTAGGGATTAACTATAAATATACTCTAAAATTGTGAGGGGGCTTATCAAAACAGTTCATTCTGTATTGGCATTTTCATTTCACAAAGGATCAGATAGAAACATGGTTAAGGTCTGTGTAGCATGCTTCGAAGCAAACTGATATTTTTAAGACAAATTCTAACTCAAGTGCCAATACTAATTTTAGCATCACAATCCCTTCTGTCTCCTAATACCTTCATCTATGAGTTGAGTGATGATTAAACCGAGAAATGTCTGGTCTCTCTGTACCTGGGTCTGCTGAATCTGCTATCTTAAGTTTTCAAACTCACATATTCCAGGAAAGGTGTAAAGTTTATCTGATATAATGAATAGCAGAAACCTGTTATTTGGCAATATATGACATCACTGTCTTGGTTTTTAAAAATAAAATCTTCATTGATAACAAACATGTTGGGAAGTTACAATGCTCCCTGGTGAATGAAAAGCATGGCATGACGTTTACAGAGCACCTACCCACAATCTTGCCAGATGCCCACAAGCAGTCATCCTTTGATTCACAGATGAGAGACTGAAGAAGTTGCTTGGCCCACAGCCCTGAGCCCAGGAAGACGCCATGAAGCCCTCCTGGTTAGATTACCATAGAGATCCCAGGAAATACAAAGTCTATATGCAGATACTGATGGCTCAGGAAAAGTCTCTCCTACTGGACCTCAGGCCCTCTTTCACTTACTTGGTTCTTTGTAGATTTTAATAGTCGATTTGGATCCTCTCTCCATGAAGTTATGACTCATGATGACCTCCTAGGCATGGTCTTAGACTTTGACTCCTACTGAATATTGTGGCTGTGTTTTAAACTAGATGTAGTACCTCAAGATACATTCCTACTTCTCTGCATAGTATGTAGTATATTACATTCCAAAGCTTAAGTGATTGGCTGCAGAATTGGTATTTCCTCTCTTGGCCTCAAGAATTAAATGCTGGTTCTCAAATCTTCTTAGGCAATAAACATAAAAGCTTTAAGCCCACAGAACTGGATGCTAAGGATGCAAAACCAGAAACCAAGGGGGTCCTCCCTAATTGTTACTTTCCAAACTTAAATCAATTATTTTCCACTATAGCCATGAGGACCTCCTCATATGCTAAATAAGGACATTTCTTCAGCAAAACTTTTACAAGAAAGTGTGAAGGCTTATGGGTGGAGACATAGCCCAAATGTGTTTATAGGTTAATTCTACTTTCAGCCTACTTGATTATTAATAAACCCCACTGTAGGCATTTACATCCAAGAAATACACAGTAAATAAGGAAAAACAAAAACCCTAAACTCTAGGCTAATTTCAAATATCCATCAACACACACATCTCTACAGGATAGCTCATGATTACAGAAGACTCATGGACTCAGTCTAGTGGCAAAGTGCACTCAGAGTAGGAAGGGCGAATTTCAAGAGCTGTTCAACCAATTACTGTGAAACCAAAAGAGAATCTCACGAATGCTGTTTCAAGGAATTTCCCTCTGAAAATGAACATGCCTATAATCTCGCTTGGAAGGAGGCTCCCCAGGTAGAAGAGATGACATATGTAGAATGCTCTTGCTCTCTGAACAATGCAGCTCCCTACACATTGAAGGAATTTTTCTATATCACAACAGAAACTGATGCTGTTAACAGCTGTAGAGCATTCTAACCTCTGCTGACCTCTAGATTTCCTATGAATTCTGGTACTGGGAGGACTGCATTATGCAAACAGGGGAGAGCACCAGGCTTTATTTACTGAGGGCCACAGCAAGTAAAATGATAATTCAGTTTTTTCTTTGACTGAACAATGCACATAATAGCCCAATATTAGTCATAAGAAACCAATAACTTGGTTATAACCAAATTACCTTGGAGATAAATGAATGTGCTCATAACAAGGTTGGTTTGGCTTGATTTAAAAAATGCCACTATAAATTGACTATAACTACATTTCTAAGAACTCTAAAAATTTCTATATTTTTACATTTATTACAATATATTACTTTTGTAATACATTAAAAATATAGGTATTCTCACCACACTTAACAGAGAATGCTCTCTGCCCTTGATGGTTTTCTTTTCAGAAAATGTGTTTGTGAAAAAAAGAGAAAAACTTTTTACACAGGTTGTTTTTTCATGCAGAAAGTCAATACTCACCCTTGTGCATCATCCCATACACAGTCATATGACATCAAGTCCATTTTAAGTTAAATAACCACTTATTTATTTTTATTTATAATATATAGCTTGTTGGGTCCTACTGAAACTATTTAAGCAGAGCTATGAAGACTTGGTCTAACTAATCTTTTTTAGAACATAAATTACAATAAAAGCAGTACATAAATATGGGACTTTTAATAGGATTATACCTAGTAAAATGGCAAGAATTAACCAACAACAGCTATCCAGTCTATTTGTCTTTGATCTATTTATCTATTTCTGGTGGAAGAAGATATTTCTACATGTGGTCAAATATTATTATATACGTTTTCATAGATACTGATTTGCTAGCACTCAGTCAATCTTGAAAGTAGATTTTTTTTTCACCTGACGGAGCAGGGTGAAAAACCTGTTCAATGTTAGACTAAAGGGAGAAAAGAGATCGTAGGGCAGACACACACATTTTCCCCCTCTCTCATGTCTCTCTCCAGACCCATATAATTCTCAAAGCCTTTGGTTCTTTATCCTTTACTGACATGATTCCCCATCTACCTCAGAATACAAGCCAGTCTATGCCATGTGCCATAAGGCCCTACACAACCTAGCCTCATACCTTCTCCCCCCATCTCCTATTCCTTTCCCACACTCACTGGACTCCAACCATATGGACTTCCTTCCAGTTCCTCAGAGAGGCCATTCATAATTCTGCCTCAGGGCCTTTGCATATACCATTCCCTCAGTTTAGACTGTTCTTCCCTAAATATCTGCAGATCGCTGTTCATTTGTCACTGTATTCGAGAGGCCCCTCCTTGCTACTCATCACAAAATAGCTTACCACCACCACTAGAACTTCCTTTCTCACCCGTTCTATTTTCCTACATCAATATCTGACATCTAATATTTTATATATATATATATATTTATATCCCTCCATCGAAGTAGTAACTTTATGTATTTTTGTTTTCTTTTTTTAAAATTAATTAATTCATTTATTTTTGGCTGCATTGGGTCTTCATTGCTGCACACAGGCTTTCTCTAGTTGTGGTGAGTGGGGGCTACTCTTGCAGTGCTCGGGCTTCTCATTGCAGTGGCTTCTCTTGTTGAGGAGCACAGGATCTAGGTGTGTGAGCTTCAGTAGTTGTGGCGCATGGGCTCAGTAGTTGTGGCGCACGGGCTTAGTTGCTCCATTGCATGTGGGATCTTCCCAGACCAGGGATCAAACCCGTGTCCCTGCATTGGCAGGCGGATTCTTAACCACTGAGCCACCAGGGAAGTCCAGTATTTTTGTTGCTGCTGTATCTCTGTCATACAAAACATGTGTGACACAGAGTTGGTATTCAATATATACTGTGCAGAATGAATGCCTCTCTCTCTGACTTTTTTGCAATGAAGGAATTAACAGAGGAATCCATACATGACCGTGGCCTGACATGTTGATGACTTGAGGAGAGAAAATGAAATGGAACATTTACATTAACAATACAAAGGGAATAGACTAGGGCACCAGGGTTAAATATTGCTTCCTCCTTCTTCCCCAAGGGGTTATCTGTTAGTTATATCATGTCCCTGGTAGACTAGACACTATCTTGAATTTGATAGTGGATAAGGCATAGGCCCCACACTAAGGAACTCAAATCCTGCAGAGTAAAAGAGGTTGGTAGATAATTCAACACAAGCACTATAATATTTTACAGGAATTTAGAGACAGGCAAGATGACCCCTACCCAGGGGAGACAAAGGCAGGAAGGTTATCTGGAGAGAACATTTAGAACTGGGCCTTAAAGGATAAGGATACTTATTAAGTGAAATGGGCAAGGGGGACCCCAGGATTAGGAAATAGGACAGGTAATGCTTGAGAGGTTGGAAGACTGCATGACAGGTGACAGACAAATCACCGTTTTGGTTGTGAAAATGTAAACCACTTCCTACAACCCTCCTTCCTCCCTCAAATCCATAGCTATTGGAAGACCCACCTCCAACCACTGAAAGGCTAAAGATGGAAACTCATGGTGTTTGACTATGACTCTCAAAGGCTCAAATGAATTTTGTTAAGTGTAAATTAAGTAAGGTATAACTCTGTCATTTGAGACAAATGTGACATCTAACTGCTCAGAAGGCTTTACTCTCCATTGTTCTTTGCAACCATCCTCAGTGGGGGCTAGGTGACTAGTTCCAGGCAACAGACTCTGGCTGAAGAGGATGGGTGTCCCTCCTGGGCTGCTCCTTCTCTGGGCATGGCAGACCATTTGCAAAAAGAGCCACAAAGTCTTTCCCTCCCTGTATTGTGCCCCTTTGCATTGTGACTCTGCAGCTTCTCCACCAGGTGCAGAGACTATTTTTCCACGTGGATCTTGGATCTGGGTTTGGGCATGTGACTTGCTTTGATGCAAATCAGATGCATGAAATCATTTGCATATTGGGGTTTCCTTTCTTGTGTCGCTTTGGAACCCTGAAACTACCACGTTAGAAAGACTGAGAAAGACTGCTGGAAGATGAGAAGTTATGTGGTAAGAAGCTTCCATCAACTCAGTCATCCCAGCTGAGGCCTCAAGTATGTGAGAAAGACCATCCTAGATCATCCTGTCCTAGCTGAGACAGCCCAGAATAGTAAACCTGCCCAACCAGCACACTGAATTATGAAAAATAAAACATGATTGTTTTTTAAATCCATAAAAATTTGGGGTGGTTTGTTACTCAGCAAAAACTAACTGAGACATCTGCTAAAATAAGGATGAATAGGATGGGAGTTTTCTACATGACTCTAGTGAGTCACTGGGCATCCTGACTATGTTATATAAAAGATGCTATTAAAGAGGACTAATGAGATACAGGGAAGAAAAAAGGGATCCAGGGGAAAAAAAGAGAGTAATTAGAAGCTAGGAAAGCAATCCAGGGCATGAGTATGAGAGTACAACAAAATCAAAGTCAACTATCTGTGACTACTTAAAGCAAGGACTTAAAACTGTAACATTACTTTTCTGGATGACACTAATTATTATGAACACAATCTGTCCACTTGACTGCAAGCAACTTGACACAGAAAGGTCTGTTTCTTAGTTAGCTTTGAATCTCCCACACCTGCTTCTCTAAACCTTGTGCCTAGCAGAGTGACGGGTATTTTCACAGGTGATTAGAGAATCTTTGAAAGAGGAGTGAATAATAGAATGAGGAAAGAAATGACCTGGTGATTAGCTATGTGATAACAAAGTTATGTGTCTACATTTTACTCCATATCTCTTTTGATGTCAGGCTTTGCTTTCTCCCAATTTTTTCTTATTTACGGCTCCTATTCTGCTCAGAAGAATAAGTAAGGTAAAGATTATGTGATAAATATGAAATAGGAAGGCTCTGAGTGAGGGCATCTGAATTTTATAATAACATTTTATAGCAGGGATTGTATAACAGCCATTTTATAACATTTAGATATATTTTTCACTCCTGGGTGTTTTACTTTCTGTTTAACTCAGATGGCTGACATTGTTTGTAAATTTACATATAGATAGATAAAGTAGTCATGTAATACTTATTGAAATTTTAGAGTGTGTTTAATGCACCAATACCCACTTTTTTTCCAGTTAAACTAAATGGAAGGGAACTATAGCCATCTAACCATAGACAGTTTTCCTGGGAACCTAAAATTGAACTCATCCCCAATTTAATTTTACAAAATCATTCAGCTCCACATTTCAAAGAAAATATATACTATCATTTAAATATAAGAACTACACCTTTAGAGCAAATGGGTAATAAAATATTATGTGATAAACATAAGTGTAAAAAATTTAGAATTCAATTGTGTTTAAATACCTATTTAGCTTCACAGATCAGTTGAATTACTTTGAAACTCTCCTACTCTGGAGTGTTTTCATTTCATCCTTTTAACCTAATATACCATGAATTATTTTGAATGTACTAATGTGCCTAGCCCTATAGGCCTGGCTCATAGTAAGAACAATATTGTTCCAAATTTCATTTTATGTGCATAATATCACTTGCCTAATAACGGACAGATTATTTTTATATTTTAACATATATTTATACTACAGTCACAGTTTTACGTTTTGAATCATTTCATATTCTGCATTCTAAAATGTTTTCGCACATCAAATCTGTATAAATACTTTATGCCATAGGTGCTATTACTGTCTGTGTTTTGCAGATAGGGAAATGAAGGCCTCGAGCAATTCAATCATTTGTCCAAAGTCACAAAGATATTAAATGATGGAGCCAAGATTTGAATGAAGGCAGCTTCATCTCAGAGTTAGTAGACTTTGAAGAAATTCTGCTTTCTCTCAAAAAATTAATAGAATGGTTCTTGTAAAAAGTGAACTTCCTGGGACTTCCCTGGTGGCACAGTGGTTAAGAATCCACTTGCCAATGCAGTGGACACGGGTTCGATCCCTGGCCTGGGAAGATCCCACATGCTGCGGAATAACTAAACCCGTGCACCACAACTACTGAGCCTGCGCTCTAGAGCCTGCGAGCCACAACTACTGAAGCCCACACACCACAACTGCTGAAGCCCACGCGCCTAAAGCCCATGCTCCACAACAAGAGAAGCCACCACAATGAGAAGCCCACGCACTGCAATGAACAGCAGCCCCCACTCACCCTAACTAGAGAAAGCCAGAAAGCCCGCATGTAGCAATGAAGACCCAATGCAGCCAAAAAAATAAAAATAAAAAGGCGGGGGGGGGGGAGTTCCTAAGAAGGTTTGAAGCATGATTTAATATGGGAAATTAATTCCAGAGAAAGTTTCAAAACAGCATCTATTATGTAAAATGTGGTATACCTCTTTTTTTTTTTTTTTGGTCTCATGGAGCAGATGTTTCTTTGCCCTAAGCTAACAGTCTCCTTCCTGTCTCCTTCCTTTGCTGAACTATAACACGAGTAGGCCTCCAGGCACTGTTATTATGACCACACATCCATCATACACAACCACACTGCTGATACACCGCCGTCTGCCGGGATTTATGATGGATTTAATAGCTGAACTGACTGCAGCATGATCCATGGGAACCTGTGCTTCCCTCCAATGTAGTTATCTGTTCTTAGAGTGAATGGTCATAAAGGAAAGATGGGGCCAAAGGTAAAAAGGGCCCATGGAAAGCAAGCCAGGCTCACAGCATACAATGAATAAGTCACAAACACGGGTATGCGGCAACATTAAAAATCCAAGCAAGACATGTATGAGTTTTCTCGTCATGTTTCTTCCTAAAGAGAATGCTTCTCTGGTTGCCAACTCCAACTAACAGGTGATGAGAAACCTACTCAATTTAGGACAGACTCCCACCTTCCCTTCTGCCCCTTCCATCTTTCAGGTCAAAGAGGGTGAGCAGAACATCTTTGTCCTTTGATAGGTCTTCCTGCTTCCTCTTCCCAACCTGGAAATCCAATTTGAAGAGCTAATGGTTTGGTCCTTTCCTAACAATCCAAACCACTCTGGGAAATGGGAAGAGTAATCAAATGGCTTTGAGCCTGACAGTCAATGGAATCTCCTTCCTGGGAGTCAGAAGGTCAGTGGCCCACTTAGGCCAAACTTCTCAGAACATGAACTTCAATAGCTAATTAGTCTTTACCCCCAGAACCTCTAGTAACAGGGCTGAGCTTTGTGTACTGAGTCTTTGGGTTCCTTCTGGCTCCTAGCAACCAAACAAGTAGCCACCCCCCTCAAGTACCTTGGCTTTACCATCTGCAAAATACAAAAGTAGTGGAGAACACGGAACACCCTAAATGTCTAACAATAGGGCGGGGTAAAGTCAACTGTGACAAACCCAGGCAATGGTACAAGGCCATTCAATGTGACGGTTTCTAAGAGCTTCTTCATAACACAGGTAAATGCTGGTATTATTTAACATGAAAAGGTAGAATGTAATACATGACTTCAACTATTCACAAAGATGTATAGAAACAAAATACAAAAGACTTGAAGGAAAATATTCAAATGTTAGTCAGTGGCTTCATTCGGATGAAGGTTTCTTGCTGAGTTTTTCTTTTCATAATTTTATGTACTTTCTAAATGTTTTAGGTGATCATTTCTTATTTTGATTTTTTTAATTCTCCAGTCTCCGTAAGAGATTATCAACATGATGATGAGCCCAAGGAAGTTGCTTAGTAAGTCAATCATTAATACCCTCTGAAGTATCTCTCATATCTCAAAGTTCAGGTTAATTTCTTGCTAGTCCCTCTTCTCTGTACTTTCCTTTCTACAGTTCTCTCTGCCTCAAATGAACCCACACCCCACCGGTCTCCCCATCTTATAATCCAGTCTATCCTTTGAAGTCTGGCTCAAATGTCACTTCCCCCTAGAAGTTTTCTCTAATTCTCTCTTGCCTTGAATCACATAGCACTTCATACGTACCTCTCCAAGGCAACAAACCTTTCCATCTAGCACTATCATTATTTCAAGCTCAGGTCTAAGCCTGAAAGAAATTTTAGATGCATGGGAAACTGAATTTATCTTTGCATACAATACCTTACACATCAGAAGCATCAATTCTCGCAGATAAAGGAATACAGATGAAACACATAGGAAAAAGGATAAATTAGTAAGCAATTATTTACTTTAGGTTTAATTTTGCAATCTGTCCTTAGAGAGTTTCCCATTCTCTAGCCAAATGCCACATCCTAAATTTTGGTGCTCACGGTTTCCTAAAGTTATTAGCCATCTTGCTTAATTGAAGCCATCCAGCATACAACATATATGTGTTACATAAATGCAACCACTAAGGAAGAAAACACAATACAACTTTTAATAAAATACTAGGTGGGGAACTCCACGAGGGCAGGACCTGTGAATCTTTCTCATTTTGGTGTCCTCTTGGCGCATGGCAAGTTCTCAATACATGTTTGTTAAACAAATGAAAAGAAATAAATGAGTGAATGAGCAGGTATTGCATGAGTGAGCTGAGTGGCTGTAGTCATGGCACATATGGATGATGTTTATTTTGCTTGCCAGCTGCCATTGGAAACCCACAGCGATTACTACATTCGATGACACTGGAACCCCAGCTCACCTTTCTGTAAGCTGTGAGATCCTGGCAGCCCCCTCAAGCTGTATGCTAGAGGTAATATCTACCTGATAAGTCCTCATTAGGGTGGTATTAGGTAAGTGCATACAGAGGACTAAGCACAGTGCTCAGCAATGCGTAAAGCATGTCATGAAGGCTGCTATGAATGCGAAGAGAGAGCCTGTTGGAATAACCATGGATGAATTAGCAAGCAAACATCTTCGTTCAAACCTTTCCTAAAATGCAATTTTGGGACATCATAAATAAAGAAATTTTCCATGCTTCCCTTAAGTAAAACTACTTGAAAACTTAAGACAAAATCATTTAGTTTCTGGATGTCCCATGTAAGTAATATACACCCTCATGCATGACACTGTTATTGTAAATCAAATCCTGCCTGGAAATATTGCCAATGGAACATCAATACCAACTCTTTTTCAATTTGACTGTAATGAAATACACTAGTATGAGAATGGCAGACACCTTCCTTGATTTACAGAGCATTTAAGTTTATAAGAGAAGGTCACTGATATGTATTAAAGTCTTACAGCTCGCAAGCCACCCCTCTTACCCACCATGAATTGAGAGATAGGAGTTGCAACTGGGAGACTCCATGTAGCTGGAATTCTACTTGCTCTGACCTTAAGCAAGTTGCTGTTCTCCATGTCCAAATCTCCAAGAAAACAAGATGCAAACATTTGCTCTGAGTGGCCTGTGAGATTTAATTGAATAAAAATAGCCTAAAGTTACCTTCTAAGGCAATAGGCATGTAGTTGTGGCTGCATGCAGTCATACACTAGAGCAGTGGGACTGTTCCTGACTTGTTTATGTAAAAATCACATACACAGAGTAAAATTATCAAGGTTGCAAAGCCTCTGGAAAAGTTTTATTTTATTGTTTCAAAACAGTAGTGCCTGGCTGCGTGTCCCTTCAGCCGTGGACTTCAGACTTCATTCCTCCTGGATAGGAAGGCCGTCTGGTCATCTATCCTGACATTTGGGGCCCTTGGGTGCTTACCTCCCTTCGCCCCCTCCTCTTCAGTGAATGGGGCTGTAAGGATATGATTGTCATAAGCCTCACGGAGGAACGGGTCTGACCACAAGAAAGACCCTCCTTGACACTCATCAGCCATTAACAATCTAACCAGCAGTGGCCTTTTTGTAACCATAGGGCAAGGTTAACAGCTGATACACTAGGAACAGGACTGCCCTGGGAAATGTGGAATCAGAGGTCAAGTGGTTTGAGAGTGTGTGTCTTTAATCTGTTTGGGCCCTAACTGTAAACTGCAGTGGGAAAACTAGGGGCTCAGTACTCCTACCTTCTCAGCAAAAGAAAAAAAGCTGCTCTTTACAGAAAATCAAATTGTTGTCCACTAACCCAAAGAGACAAGTTCTCTTTTCTTCTGTTTTGTTCGGGCCTGTTTGGCTTATCTATGGAGACAGCTCATGCTTTTCAAAAATTGGGCTAAGCGGTCATTCAAAATTACGTTGCTAAGTTATCCTTTCTAGGTTAAACATGTTTACTCCGTATAAAGGCTGAAATTCTACTCAACTGGTGCTATCCTGTGACTAACAGAGGGAACCCACTTCTTCCCAGGCACAGATGAAAGATGATAGTCAGACAGCAGGATGGGGCTGGGAAGTTGTCTTGCAGGAGCCCAGGCTTCCCCCTGCCTCCAGATTACCTGGGGAGCCTGTTGGAATGACTGGATTAGTCAGCAGGTCTGGGGTAGAGACTGAAATTGCGCATTTCAAACAAGCTCCCTGGTGATCATGATGGACCATATTTTGAGAATCATAGAATTAATTGGGATTTGAATCTTGCTTTCTGGAATTGCTTCCTATCAAAGGACTAGACTGGGGCGGGGAGTGAAAGACCGAATAACATGTGAGGTGTAAAGGGAAGAAAGAGCAGGCCCAGGGATAGCATGGAGTCAGGCTGGGGCTCCAGCTCTACCATTTATTTAATAGCCACATGACCTTGGGCAACTCCCGGGGTCTCAATTATTTGCTTTGTAAAATGAGACAAATAATCCCTCTCTCACAAAGCACGGGAGAACACAAAATATAAATGTGTGCATGGAGACTTGATTCTTACAGGATCTCGTGATTGATTATTGGTTCCTGACAAATCAGCCAAATCCATGCATTCCTCATCTTCTAGGACCCACACCTGGCTACATTTACCTGCCTCCCCTGCAGTCAGGTAGAGCCATGTGACTGAGTCCTGGCCTGTGAGTATGTTAGTGATATGTGTCATAACTAGGCATGCCCATTAAATCCTCCTCCACACACTCATGCACTCTGCCCCCCTCGGGGAGGACAGACATCACCATCATCCCCTGGGGGAACTTGAAAGCTACAAGTTAACGATGACAGAGCTGTCATCAGCCTGGATCACTGAAAACCCGAAAACATGTGTCAGCACCACCAACCACTTCATCTGCCCAGTACTGTCACATGAGCAAAAAATAAACTTTTACCATATTTGAGCCATTATCTATTTGTGGCCCTCTTTGTTACAGAGGCTAGCTTAACCTATGCAATGCCTTTCCCATTCTTTTCCTTCCCTCCTTCCTCTCCCCTACCTCCCTACCATGTTCTCCCCTGAAATAGCCCCACGTGTATCTTAAATTACAGTGTATTGATTAAAAGAATAAACTCTGAAATTGGAAAGGCTAGGTCCAAATTCATCTCCATCCTTCCCTTGCACAACATTGGATAAGTGTGCCTAGATAAATTTCCCAACATCATTTCCCTCAACTGGGGAAGAAATAAGTATATTTCTCACGTTTTGGGAAGGTCACATGAGATAATGCCTGTAAGGCAGTTAGCATGTTATCTGGACAGACTTAGCACTCCATAAGTAGCTAGCTATCTTTCTTCTAAGTCTAGTCTGATATAAATATGGTCCCATTTAATGTTATGCCACCTGCTTTCTCCCCTACCCCAGTAATGCTGTCTCATAAGAAATATCATAAAACATTGTTCCTGTGGTTTTAGACACAGCATTTCCCACCGTATGGTAAAATTCTAAAGAGCCTCCATTGCATACAAAGAATTCCAAACTGGAAAAAAAAATTTCAAGCATCTTAAGCATGGTTATATCTTTTTTTTACATTTGAATGAATGAGTATTACAAAGCTAAAAGGGAGAAGGAGGAAATTAGCACAGATTTAAAAAATATTACATAAGTCAAGAATTTTACCATTTGAAAATCTGGATTGTACAGAAGAAGCAAGACCCTCAGATAAGGAGGGATATTTATATAATACATTTATTTGCTCTCTTGAGCCACGAATAAAACCTATCAGCCAGAAGAGAAATCCTCAAATGAAACACAGCTTCTGTTGCCCAGATGGGTATTCCAGAAACAAGGCATAGGGGAAAAGAACAAGGCATGGTTTTCATAGGACAAATGATATTCTTCTCTTTAACACTGTGGTATGTTTAAGGATAGAATTTCCTATTATAAAAACACATTACCCAAGGCTGATGGAAATAAATTTGTTGTTCCCAATCATACACATGAAGGCTCATATATATATGTAATTTCAAACATGTGTTCGAATGTATAAAAATAGAACAAAGTCAGAATATGATTATTTTCAGGTAAAAGACATGTTCAATCTTAACATCTAAGGAGCATTGTGTAGAAAATACTAGTATAATTCCTTTCATCTTACTTTTACATTTCATTCTTCTTCTAATGGCATATTAGCCGGATTAGCACTGCTGTTCGTAAGAGGCTGCATGCATCAAAAGTTTATTGAGGGGGAAAGCAGGGGTGGTGGGGATGAATTGGGAGATTGGGACTGACATATATACACTAATATGTATAAAATAGATAACTAATAAGAATCTGCTTTGTAAAAAAATAAAATAAAATTCAAGAATAAAAAATAAAAAGTTTATTGAAAGAATCTGCCACAAGTAGCATGAATTCAAGAAACATTCTAAAGGAAAACCAAATAGACCAGAAGTCCATAGAAAACCATGTACACTCAGTCCTCTAACACTTAACTTGTCCTTCCTATAGGGAAATGAACTATGAGAACAACACAATGCTGGCCTAGAACAGGAACTGGGAAATTCACATTTTATTCTTTAAAATACTCTAAATGCAACTCTTCCCTCTAACACTTCTCTCCTGCCCATGAAGTCCTATTGATTCTACCCCTTGGATCTCCCTTGAATCTGCCCCTTTCTCACCCCCAGCCTAGGCTAAGTGTCCATCACTCTTTTTCTGGGCTGCTGGAAAGCTTCCTAGTTAATCTTTCTGTCTGCAGTCCGTCCCCTACCCTTCCCTCTATTCTCTAGACAGAAGGCCGACTAACTTTTCTAAAACTGAAAGTTTTATCAAAAAGTGGGCAGAAGACCTAAGCAGATATTTCTCCAAAGAAGACATGCAGATGGTCAACAAGCACATGAAAAGATGCTAACATCCCTAATTATAAGAGAAACACAAATCAAAACTATGATGACTCAAACTGGTCAGAATGGCCATCATCCAAAAGTCTACAAATAATAAATGCTGGAGAGGCTGTGGAGAAAAGGGAACCCTCCTACACTGTTGGTGGGAATGTAAATTGGTGCAGCCACTATGGAAAACAATATGGAGCTTCCTTAAAAAACGAAAAATAGAGTTGCCATATGACCCAGCATTCTCACTCCCGGGCATACATCTGGAAAAGACGAAAGCTCTAATTTGAAAAGATACATGCACCCTGATCTTCATAGCAGCACTATTTATAATAGCAAAGACATGGAAGCAACCTAAATGTCCATTGACAGACGAATGGATAAAGAAGATGTGGTACATATATACAATGGAATATTACTCAGCCATAAAAAGGAACAAAATAATGTCATTTGCAACAACACAGATGGACCTAGAGATTATCATACTAAGTGAAGTAAGTCAGACAGAGAAAGACAAATATCATATGATACCACTAATATGTGGAATCTAAAAGAATGATACAAATGAATTTATTTGCAAAACAGAAACAGACTCACAGTCATAGAAAACAAACTTATAGTTATCAAAGGGGAAAGTGGGGGAGGAAAGGATAAATCAGGAGTTTGGGATTAACAGATACATGCTACTATATATAAAAAAGATAACAAGAGGGCTTCCCTGGTGGCGCAGTGGTTGAGAGTCCACCTGCCGATGCAGGGGACACGGGTTTGTGCCCTGGTCCGGGAAGATCCCACATGCTATGGAGCGGCTAGGCCCGTGAGCCATGGCCGCTGAGCCTGCGCATCCAGAGCCTGTGCTCCACAACGGGAGAGGTCACAACAGTGAGAGGCCCACGTACCCCAAAAAAAAAAAAAAAGAAAACAAGAACTTACTGTATAGCTCAGGGAACTATATTCAATGTCTTGTAATAACCTGTTACGGAAAAGATTCTGAAAAAGAATATATATATATATATATATATATATATATATACAACTGAATCACTCTGCTGTACACCTGAAAGTAACATAATATTGTAAATCAATTATACATCAATAAAAAAAGGCAAGTTTTATTATGTCACCTGATTAAACCCTTCAATGGCCCATTACCAGCTACAAGATAAAAATCCATTTAACAACACAGCTTTAAGAAGACTTACATAACCTGTTTCTCCAATCATACTTTTATCATCCACCCCACACACACATACTCCCCAACCACAGTGCCCAATTCTGTATATGACATACCATCCGAACACAATACTCTTACACTATCTGCTTCCCCCTTCTTCACTTGGCTAATTAAGTCATTATCCATGACTTAAGTAGACTCTAGTACATATAAGTTGAGGCTCTGGAGTCAGACTGCCTGGATTCAAATCCCAACTACACCTTTTACGGCTGTGTGATCTTCTGTGAGTTACTTAATGTCTCTGAGCCTGAGATGCCTCATTTGTAAAATGGAGATAATCATAATGCCTACTTCAGTAGGACTGTTTTGAGGATTAAATGAGTTAATACAGAAATGACTTAGAAGGAGTCTGACATCTAATTATTGCTCAATAAATGTTAGGCAGGACTAATAATAAACGTAGTAGTAGAATCATGCTAGGCTCCATCTGCAGGTCTTTCCCCCTTGATTGTATGCTTTGCAAAAACAAGTATATCATTATCCCTCCTGCAAAACATTTATCTATGCCAAACATTCAATACATTGCTCTTTAATAAATATATACCAACTGAGGATTTGAAGCAATCAAAGATTTCCAGTCCCCGAAGAGTTCTCAGCCTCCCCTGAATCACATGGGATTTCCTCCCATGTAACTTTGAAGTATTTTACACTCATACACACATACTATATATATATATATATATACGTACCTACTGTGTATAAGATACTGTACTATGTACCAAGAGGCAGAATGAAATGAGAAAAATAATTCCTGTAACCAGAAGCTCACAAGCTAAGTCAAGTTAACTGCTCCCAGTGAACAAACTGCGAGGACATTTTCATTAGACACAAGAGCAAGTTGACCTTGTCTGGTATCAACCTAGACCATCTTTTAATATTAAGGGTGTGCTCACAGTGAAACGTGTCACACCTACTCACCCTCAGAAATGGAATACACTCTAAAACAATTTGATTAACGGCCTCTCCTGTAGCTTATTAGCTTTGCACAAAAGAACCTAGAAAGCACATGACTTGCCACAATGAAATGTACGTAGAACATGCTAAAGCAATCTTGTCCAGGCTTATGTTTGACTGGGGGGTCAGGTGGCTTGATCATCTAAGTTGGAGCCCTTTGTAGATACTTTATGATGATAACCATGGCAGCATGTAGGACATTAGTCACGCTCCATCTTGAATTTCTGATCGCCCATCAGCATCCTCTTTAGCAGAGCACTTTTTAATGTCTACTGAAGTGCCTAGAATGCTTTAGCTACAAGTCCCTGATCTGATTTAGTTTCATCAAATTATTTTCAAATAATATAGCAGAATCCCACTGCAACAAAGTTCTGTTATTAAGAAGGTTTTTAGACATCAGGTCAAAACATATCCCTCTAAAATCCAATAAGCACGCACCCTAAAAGCCTCAACTAATGTGGTTAACCTGGACATTAAATGTGACTTCTGACTCCAGGCCCAAGTGCTGTAGAAAACTCCACTAAAGTTGCACATGGGCAACCCTTCTTGGAAGAAGCTCAGGATTACTAATTAGTCATCTCACTGGGCCACAAATATTTTATGCAGGATGTATTACCTACTCATACTTCACATTGTTCAAAAATGATTGATGGAGGTAAATAATCTGGATAAGCAGGTATCATCTTAATGATAAATGCACATAATTAGATACATACGAAATAGTTTAACTGCAATGGAAAAGCTAAAAGTTAGTGGTTAAAAGCATAGACTTTGTTACCAGGCAGCCCTGGGTTCAAGTTCTTCTTGATGAGCTATGTGAATCTTGGGAAAGTTACCTAACTTCTTTTAACCTCAGCTTTCTTAACAATTAAATGTGGGTAATAATACTACCTACCAGATAAGGTCATGAGACAATGAATGTAACATACAGGATGTCTGGGGTATTGTAATTACAAGAAAACTTCTTGGTTTCTTCACCCCTGACTGTTCAACTGAGCCTAAGAAAGCACAGTGCCGTCAGGGTTCTGCTTTTCAAATAAAATTTAAAATGCAAAACTAAAAAACTTGAGATAATGAATGATCACCAAACCCTTCAGAAAAGAGATGGGGGATAAGTCCTCAAACTGGATGAATCCAAAGCTGGTTAATTACATTCTGCCCACTAATGCCTTTAGGAACCTGAAACTGAGTGATGTAACCTTTTCTCCTTGTCTTAGCTGTTAGCTGGTAATGCTTTCTCCTACTGTAATTGATAAACACATTTCTACAATGAATCATCAAAATATGCTGAAATCTGTCTACAGGAAAGGCTCTTTGTGAATAAAGCCAAAAATGATTCTACTTTTTCAAATAAAAATTTAGGTGGCCTTCACTGGCCTTTCAGTTCTAATCTGGCACCAATCAACAAATAATTCATTTAAAAATATTTCATCTTTTGGAAAACTCATTGAAGTGATAAGAATGGGCATCTAATACATTCTAAGCACTTGGTCTAACTATCAGAATAGAAAAAATTCCAGTTCTTGAGATTTGTCTAATTATCGTGTTCCTATTCAGGAATCATAATCAGACTATATAACTTGATGAACTGTCATGATGAACACCTAGTTTGAAGTCATCCAGGAAAGGGAAGACATTTGTCTTCTTCATTTCTTTGTCATGATTAAGAGGCAAATTAGAACTATTTAAACATATATAAGGAGATTTTAAATAAAAGGACACTCAAAACTTTTACACTCTCAAAATGAAAGTCAGGAATGGTAAATACATACAGTGGAACACGATTCAGCAATAATAAATGGATTATCTTTATCAGAAACAATAGAGAAGAAACTCAAATACACTGTCCTAATGTGGGATTCAACACAAATTGTATGGTTCCATTTCTATGCTATTCTGGAAAAGGCAAAACTATTAATGATGGAGGGCAGATCAGTGGGTGCTAGGGGTTAAGGAGGTAGAAAGGGCTTAACTACAAACAGGCAGCAGAAGAGTATTTTTCCGGAGTGATGGAACTGCTCTGTATCCTAATTATCAGTCAGTGGTTACATGACTCAGTGTATTTGGCAAAACTCATATAACTCAAACCAAAAATGTGAATTGTACTGTCTGTAAATTCAAATGTAAAGTTTAAAAAGAAGAAAACATACAGTTCATTGTTTACTGAGGCCTAATCTTAACACTATTTAAAATTGTAGTAGATAGGTGGTTTCTCTTGAACAAAAAATGGAATTTCATTATAAAATCCCAGGAAAACCCATTTTTTTCCAGCTTTACTGAGGTATAATTGACAAATAAAAATTGTATATATTTAAGGTGTATAATATGATGTTTTGATATATGTATACATTGTGAAATGATTACCACAATCAAGCTAACATCTATCACCTCACATAGTCACCATTTGTTTTTTTGGTACTTTTGTGTGGTGAAAACACGTAAAATCTACTCTCAGTAAATTTCAAGTATACAATACAGTATCATGAATTATAGTTGCCATGCTGTACATTAGGTCTCCAGAATGTATTTATCCTATATAACTGGAATTTTGTACTTTCTAACATCTCTCCATTTCCCCCACCTCTCTGCCCCTAGCAAACACCATTCTACTGTTTTTACGAGTCTGACTTTTTCAGATTCCACATATAAGTGAGATCATGCAGTATTTATCTTTCTGTGTCTGGCTTATTTCACTTAGCATAATGTCCTCTAGATTTATCCATGTTGTAAATGGCAGGATTTCCTTCTATTTTAAGGCTGAATAACATTCCAGTGTGTGTGTGTGTGTGTGTGTGTGTGTGTGTGTGTGTGTGTGTGTGTGTGTGTGTGTGTCTCATTTTTCCTTTACCCACTTATCTGCTGACAGACACTTAGGTTGTTTCCGTATCTTGACTACTCTGAATAATACTGCAATGAACAGAGAAATGCAGATATCTCTTTGAGAAACTGACTGCATTTTTAAAAGCTGTAGTATATACTGTAGATTGTCTGTGTATGCCATTCCACGCTTCTTCGGCTCAGGAGGCCAGAAAGCTAAACATTACATTTCTAAGACTTCTTTGCAACTGGGTTCCGGTTAGAATTGGAGCCAATTAGAAGCACTAATTAAATATCTGAAAGACAGTGGCCATTTTCCTGCTGCTCTTCTCCTAGCAAGCAAGGTCTGAAAGATACAGGTTTTAGAGGAAGTTGTGGCAGCAATAGCAACAGTGGCATGCCTTTGAACTCAAAAGTCCAGGGGTGGACACACATTCCTCATTCTTCAGTCTTTCATGCCATTTTGTAAGCACCCGGTCCCCTGTATTAAATCTCTTCTACTTGAAACACCTGGAGTGGTTTCTATTTCCTGACTTCATCTCTGCTGATATATAAGGCCAATTTACTTATAAAGTAGTCCCAGCTCATGGTCTTTAAAGATGGGATTATTTAAACATTCCAGAAAGGTCCCATTAAGTTCAGCAATCCATAGCCAAAGTAAAGCTACCACTGTTTTGCAGAGTTTTCAGTATCACTCAGCCCTCTTTAACTGTGTTGGAATGATGATAGATGTTAAACAAATTATCTCTTATAGGTGACAGCTCCAGGCTGATATCTGATAGTATCAAACCTAGCAGAAAACAGACTCTACTTCCCAGGTATCTCAAATAAAGTTTCAGAATTGAGCTTAATCCCAACTGGTCAGATCCAGGTATTCTGTCCATTCCAACCCTAGCTATCCGTCCCATGACTGACAAATGAAGACAGAACATAAATCCTTTTACCTTCTGACAACTGGTAGCATGTCCCTCATAGGTTTTCTGTTGTTCACTACTTGCGGATTTTAAATGTATCTTTCATTTCATGTTAACAATGAACCACATTAGTCAAGCCTAAAATAAGTACTGCAGACTTGTTTAAAGACAAACTTCCCATGAGGCTTGGCAAACATAGCCTGAAGTATTAGGAATAAGTTTGGATGCTTAGGGACTGAGATACCTGCATTTTTACACTTCTAGGGAAGATACTTGAGGAAATACAATGTGCTTACCCACCTTGCTCAAATGCTAACACAAGCACAGCATTTTAGACAAGGTATGTGATGACAAGTTCAAAAAAATGCATCCGTGAGGATAAGGGTCATGGATGAATGGTTGAAAATATACATGTACAGAAGGTGCACCGTACATTTTTATTAAAGGAATGAGTAAGATGTGCATGTATTTTGGGCTCTATAGGAGTAAAAAAAGGTTGGCTTGAGCTAATTAGATGGTTTCTTTATCTCTAAAGCAAGAGTTGCTCATGGCAGTGGCTTCTGGTTGCCTTTGCCCCTTAACACCACTCCCCATTCCACTGACAAGAGTGTCCTAATAATGTTCGTCTTGAAGTCCTCCCCTCTCCTGCTCTGCATTCCTGAGGTCCCAGCAATACTGACTCCAGAAGTGCAGCTTGTGACCTGGGCTCGGATCTCCCTTGGCGAGGGATGGAATGTGCCTGGCTCAGGAATGGACAGAGTATTGGATCTGACCAATAGGGATTAACAAGTTCACTTGTGATATATGTGATACATTTGATATCTGATATACCTGAGATACCTGGGAAGTACAGTCTTTCTTCTGCTAGGTTTGATGCTAGAGCTATCAATGACTAACATGTAAAGTCAGAGAACTGTCCAAACATAGGAGAAGGCACGTCAGAGGGACAAAGGAAGCCAAGTCCAGTACAATTAGACTAATGAGACCCTGGAACCAGCTGTATCTGAAGCACCTTTCCAGCTACATGAACCAAAAAGTTATCCTTTCCTTGCTTAAAACTCTGAAAGTCAACATAATAGTTAATTTTATTTGTTGGTTTGTTTTACCAATTTTTGTCATCCAAAGAGCCTTTACTAAAACATTAACCTTCAGCCCCAAATGTATATTTTCGTGCATACTTTGATGTTTCTAGAGCATTTTCTTTAGCTTTCATGAGATTCTCAAATGAGTTAATTCCCCAAAAGATCAAGAATCGCTTTTCTAGAGAAAAACAATCCCACAAAGCTTGACCAAAAATTGCCCTTTTATGGCACATTTTTATTTTTACCAAAAACAAACAAACAAAAAACACTGACTAATTTCTACTTCTAAATAGGAAAGTAGATAAGGAATAATCATAGAAAAGAAGAAAGGAAGTAATTAACCATGGCAGGTCAGGGATTTAAGATCTTTGTTCTACAAATTCTTATTTTTTAGCATCACCCTGAATCATATCAAACACACTGAATGGCACTCACAGCAGATGTAGTTGGTATATAAGTCCATGAGGATGATTTAAGTTACAAGTTGAGATAATGTCATGGTTGATAAAATAGTTGACAATGAAATGTCTTATTTGGGAGATATTTAATGAAACAGTCATTTTGTTGTAGCTTTCATCTTATATTTTGAAGCCAATAAAATTTTTTCAGAACTCACCTATTTTTTAAGAAGGCTGAAAATATCCTGGAACCTAGGAGCTATACTAGCATACTTAAATGATAAAATGATTAAAAATTATTTTTAAAAGTTGCCACACAAGAATATGCACACAGTTCTGGGCTCCATTTCCATCTATTTTACAGCCAATCTGCCCTGTTCTGATTGTGAAATCTCAAGTTGCCTCTGCCTATCCAAAGGTGATCACTGCACAGGGCTGGTTCTTCTTTATTGGTAATGTAGAAGGCTCTACTGATGGAATTAATAGATCCTTAATGAATTTTTCCATTTCAAAGGGAAATTCTGCAATTCAATGTTAATCTTCTAATTTATAATTTGTTACACTTTAATGTTAATCTTCAAACTTATAATTTTATTGAGACCGCTACAGACCTAGCAATGAATCACAATATACAACAAAATAAAATAAAACACAAAACAACTCAACAATACTCTGCCCATCCTCCACCTTAGAGAAGTGGGCCAGATATCAGAAAAATAAGTTTAAAAAATATTCTCGAGTAATATAGGGATCCAGCCTGAGATGGCAGCTTCAAAAGAGAAAAAAAAAAAAAAAAGGAAGAAAAAATAAAAGTGTTAAGTAACTTTCTTCAAGGAAGAATGGGAAAAAAGGTTTAAATGCCTCAAAATACAAGGAAGACAACACCTACCAATTACTAAGCTGAAACAAGTGCAAAACAAACTTAAAAGAACATTTTTTTTCCCCTAGATTTGCCTACAGGTGTGTGGGAGGAACTGATTACTGATAGGTGTAGAAATAATATTTTGAAGGTAAGGAAACCTGTCATTACAGTTTTAACATCTTTATCTAGAACAGTGTTTCTCAGACTTTAACTTGCAAATAAATTATCCGATTTTCTTGAGCAAAAGAAAATGCAAGTTCTGATTCAGTATGTCTGGGGTGGAGCCAGAGATTCTGCAATTCTCACAAATTCTCAGGTGATGATGATGTTGACACACTTGGTGTATCAAGTCTCTAGAGTTCAGTATATTTTTTTCTTTTTTTGTGGTATGCGGGCCTCTCACTGTTGTGGCCTCTCCCGTTGTGGAGCACAGGCTCCGGACACGCAGCCTCAGCAGCCATGGCTCATGGGCCCAGCCACTCCGTGGCATGTGGGATCCTCCCAGACCGGGACAAGGACCCGTGTCCCCTGCATCGGCAGGCTGACTCTCAGCCACTGCGCCACCAGGGAAGCCCGAGTTCAGTATTTTTTAAGAGTTCCCCTTCAATTTGAATCAGCTTGCCAACAAAGATATTATAACGTTTATAAACAGTGTTAAAAGTTCATACTTATAGAGGTGATTTTCCTTCACTATAGATTAAAAGAACACTTCTCAACTTTATTTTTTCCAAGTACTATTTTTGGAGCAGTGGCCCTCACTCTCAAAGATTCAGCTTTAGCAAGTCTGGGGCAGGGCTCAAGACTTTGCATTTATTGAGCCCAGGTGATGGGGAAGCTACTATGCTTGTTGCCCCACTGTTTTAGGGCAAACATCAAGAGTCCTGCTGGAAATTTCTGTAAGAATTCATGAGAATAGAAAGTCTTTGCTATCAGAAACTCATCAAGTATTGGAGCTTCAGGTGACCTGAGATTAATCTTTCCCAAGGTCCTCATTTGAGAGGCAAAGAGCTTCAGTATTAGAGAAACTGGATGTTTTACCTGGAGCCACAGAACTGGTTAGAGAAGCAAAATGAGGCCCAGAACTCCACTCTTTTATCGTTACGCAAGGAGTCTTGTCCCTATATCACACTACTGTTTTTTCATCTTTTTAAAATATTCCTGAATCACTTGCTGATGGATCCCTAACAACCCAACACTGAACACATTTCAGTTCCTCCAGTCACTCTCTTTTTAGAAATAATCTCCAATGAAGTGTTTCTAAGTGTGGCCCAAGGGTCTCCTCTATTGGAATCTCAACAGAGCTTGGCTTGCTTAAAGATACAGATTCTTAAAGTTGTCCCCAAACTATTGAATTTGATTCTCTTGGGCTGGTAGCTGGGAGTCTGCATTTTGACAAGCATACCTGCAAATGCCCCTCAGTGGGACTGTTTGATGAACAGGTCCATAAGATGATGGTTTAACCTTGGATGGTTCTCCTTGGAGGAGAGGGTTTAAAAATCCCCATGCCCAGGCTGCATGCAATTACATGGGAATCGCCAGAGGTGCGGCTCAGGCATCAGTAGTTGTCAAAGCTCTCCAGTGATTCCAATGTGCAGCCAAGGATGAGAAACAGTGCTCAGAGATTTCCAGATACTTCTATATTTCTATCCAATATAAGGATGTTAAACCGTCAGACAAAATGATACATTCTTTTAATGAATATAGAAATTTAGTCACCTGGAATACCAAGGGTATTAGAGCAGTTGGCTTCAAAAATTCCAGTCTGATCCGGTAAACCCAAATGCCTCTATTCCAACAAAATAAGGCAGAAAAAAAGTTCTGAATTGGTGTCAGCAGGGCTCTACTGAGGTGGGGCTTCCTGTTTGCCTGGAGAACTAGAAATTCTTGTTATTTCCATCTGGTCACTTCTGGCAGTTTACAAACCAAGGATTTTTATAAGAAAGTATTTTTTTTTATGGATTTCTGGTTAAGTTACTAAATAATAAATGTTTCCCTGCAAATGAGCAGTTTGATTTAACAGCAATGGCAGGTTATCATGACCCACATCAGTTCCCAGGATTATTTTAAGGAGTAAACAAGAGAAAAGTAGGAAAATAGAATTCCTGCAAAGTAGAGTGTCTGAAATTCATCTTTTTAGACTTCAAAGTCCAAAACGCTAATGGCATGGATTTCTGAATTGCTGTCAAAGATATTCTACCTAGTAAGTTTCTTGAGGGTATTTATATTCTAAACAATCAACCTAGTAATTTCTCCATAATCAAAAGTTGTTGGTCTAGCTCAAAAAGAGCTCAAGCTTTATGAAAAGATGCCATTTTAGGGACTTTAAAAACTTGCAGAGCTGGACATAAAAACAGAGGTAGGTTAGTGACTTAATATATAAGTGACATTTATTAACTTCAAGATAATGACTACCTAATTAAAAGCAGGCTTGCCTTTATTCCCGTCTTACCCCTAGGTTCTTCATGACATTTTTTTTTTCTTAGATTCCATATATATGTGTTAGCATACACTATTTGTTTTTCTCTTTCTGACTTACTTCACTCTGTATGACAGACTCTAGGTGCATCTTCCTCACTACAAATAGTTCAATTTTATTTTTTTTATGGCTGAGTAATATTCCATTGTATATATGTGCCACATCTTTATCCATTCATCCGATGATGGGCACTTAGGGTGCTTCCATCTACTGGCTATCGTAAATAGAGCTGCAACGAACATTCTGGTACATGACTCTTTTAGAATTATGGTTTTCTCAGGGTATATGCCCAGTAGTGGGATTTCTGGGTCATATGGTAGTTCTATTTGTAGTTTTTTAAGGAACCTCCATACTGTTCTCCATAGTGGCTGTACCAATTCACAGACTTACTAGAGAATGGACTTGAGGATGCAGGGAGGGGGAAGGGTAAGTTGGGACAAAGTGAGAGAGTGGCATGGACATATATACACTACCAAACGTAAAATAGATAGCTAGTGGGAAGCAGCCGCATAGCACGGGGAGATCAGCTTGGTGCTTTGTGACCACCTAGAAGGGTGGGATAGGGGGGTGAGAGGGAGGGAGATGCAAGAGGGAAGATATATGGGGATATATGTATATGTATAGCTGATTCACTTTGTTATAAAGCAGAAACTAACACACCATTGTAAAGCAATTATACTCCAATAAAGATGTTAAAAAAAAAAGCAAGCTTGCTGATACTTCCATTTTGACGATGATATTAACACATTTATTGCTTTTCTCTTTCCTTTTTTCACCCCACAGATCACCCCTCAGTGCCAAAACAGGACAACATACACTATGGTTCCCACATCAGACACTGGCATCTCTCTCCATCCTCATCCTGAACTCTGAATTTCCAGCAGAAATGTACTCAAAAGGAAGCTTGGGTGAGGGCAGGGGAAGGTTCTCAGCTGAAGTTCAGACAAAACAATTTGGCTGCCATCCCTCTCTGGAAGAAGCCCTTTTAACAGCCCTAATCTGTGGTTCCTAATTTGCTCCTCTGTCTAATCAGCATTTCTCAAATATTATGTCCTACAATTGTTGGGAGATCTCGTGAACTGTCAGATTCTGATTCAGTAGGTCTGGGGTAGGGCCTAAGAGTCTGCATTTCTAAGTTCCCATGCAATGCTAATGCTACAGGTTCATGGACCACACTTTCAAGTGCAAGGAGCTAGATATTATTTTTGGTGGAAAAGAAAACACAGTGATGGTGAAAGGCTATGTCTCCTGCCCCACATCTACTAAGGTGTCAGTGGTACTGGTCAGTTTTGGAGAGCCCATCGAGCCCACAACTTCTTTGAGAATTATTATCTGACCCATTTCCATGGCATATCAATGGCACCTATATTCGTGCTAGGACCTTACCACTGGCCAGAGCTGACTGGATCAAGGATGGACATACATGTGCTCAAGCTGAGCCAATCAGCTTCTTCCTCTCTTGAGAATTTGGGGTCAGACTTCCGAGGGCCAGTCACGAGTTGCTTGAACCAGGGGATGTAAACATCTGGAACCGTCATTGTACCTCATGTGGAAAGAGAAACGGGGACAGAGAAAAATAGCACTGGAGAAGCAGAGATGAGAGAGCACCTGAAGATCAATTGCCGCCTGGATACTTGAAAGCTTTTTAGTTCCTATTTTTGGATTCTTCCTTTCTTACCATGGGATCCCTGGAAACAGCCCTGCATCCTTTTGATAAATTCCCCTTTTTCTTGCTTAAACTAGCTTGACAGGGAGCCTACAAATCCTAATGCAAAGGGAAGGTAGTTTTACTTTTCATCAGTGAATACACTATCTGTCCCAGAGGTCAGGATCTTAGAGGAATAAAGAGTTCACGTCCATATCCAGTAGTGGTGGGCAACTTCCTGGGGCTACCTGTGAACAATCCTATGACCTTCTGCAAATCATTTAAAAGGAGCCTTTACTTCCTCTTGAAATGTCAGACAATGTCAACTCTTCAAACTCTTTTAATAATTAAGGCTCTGTTTACTTCAATCTATGTCCTTCCCATTTCCTTCAACCTTATTATCCTTACATGCCAAGTAAAAAGAAACCCGGCCTATTCCTCCATCACTCCCCACTAAGCAGGTGACTCGCATTCCACCCACAGGAGACAGGTGGCTGGCCCACAGAAGGTGGAAGCTATGATTTTTATAAGTTCCTCTCTCCACTCTCTCATTCATCTGACTATCTGTTTGATCCTCCCATCTTGCTTTATCACACTCTTCCTTATTATAATCCTTGTAAATGTCTTTGATCTTCCACCTAAAATAAAAATCCAGTGGTTCTCCTCAGGTGGTACCAGCTCCTGGATTCCTACCTATCCTAAAGACAATTCCTTCCCCCACCCATCCAACCCCGTTCATCCACTTGACCTCAGAAGATATAATCCCACACATACCCCTTTCCATAACCACTAACACATCCCATCTTTCATGATACGTATTAGACTTGGTACTGGTGGAATTCACCTTGACAAGGCTAGCTTATGCCTAATGAGTCATCCGTTAGGGGTAAACAGCTCGGCAAAGATAAGCCTTTAACCTTCTGCCTCCTTGAGACAAGAACAGAATCTAGATTCATTTTTGTCCTGAGATGCATGGTTACAGCTCCACGCCACTTTGCATTAATGAAGTTTCCGCCTTTTCATCTATTGGTGGGTTCAGAAGTGTACAACCATCTGTTTTCATTCAAGATGTGTCTCTGGACATGTCTTACACATCCATAAAGACTTCCATTCACCTAATACAACTAAGAAAATTGCTATTGATTATGACAAGGTAAACATTTCATTATCTTTTCACTTATGGTATCAATTGTATACTAAAACTCCCCTAGAAGAACAAATATGTTCAATTCCAACCCCAATAAAAATGCAATATATTCATTTCCAATTTAAACTCATAATATATTTTTCACTGATGTCTCTAAAATGATCTATTCCAAAGTTATTAAAACTATGCCTATGAAGAATATTCAATGCCATGAAAAAGCACTCCAAATATAATGGTTTTGGGGAAAAAAACAGAAGACATACACATGATATGTCCAAAGTTTCAAAATATAGTTTATGTTTATATCTGAAAATACTAGAAATAAATATAACAAAATATTATTAATGGTTATGTCTGGATGATAGGATTGAAGTAAATAGTTCATTTCTTCTTTGTAATTTTATGAAGTAAAAAAGATCTTTTCAGGGAATTCCCTGGCAGTGCAGTGGTTAGGACTCAGTGCTTTCACTGCGGTGGCCTAGGTTCAATCCCTGGTTGGGGAACTAAGAACACACAAGCTGCATGGCGCTCTGCCCCCCACCCCACAAAAAAGGTTCTTTTCAGTGCTCATGAACATGTATAATTAGAGAAAAAGTAAACATTACCTATATATCATGGCCTACATTCATCAAATTAAAATGATTCATGCATCTCCTTTGTTTTGACTGTCCTGTGGGAAGTACAGTTCACTACATTAATGTGATTTGCTGACAGGCTTCTTAAATTTTGTGCTGGAAAGGAAGCACTGGAGGAAGACTGCTGTGTCCTTTCCAAGTGCCTTAGACTGAAAGGATGAGATAAGGAATCAGCTTTAGGGTTGGTTTGAAAGTGATAACACCTGCCTCTTGGACTAATACACGGGGTGGGGGAGAAGAAAAATGATGGCTTTAGTACTTTTTGTGTAACTTAACATTTTTTTAAAAAAAATTCAAAACATGTTGCTTCCTATCTTCTAAGGCAATGTGTTCTCTTCTAAAAAAGCCCTAACTGTTCAAACATATTTATTTTATTTCTTCAAGTATTTTCATGTGGAAAAATACAGAAAATTATCACCACTAAGTAAATAAAATTATAATCGCATGATCATCTGCCTCTGAAAATGTATAAAACAAGAAAATACCCTTCCAATCAGACTTATGAGAGATAAGCAATGTTACCAGGTACTGACTATGCATACGTTCGTGTGTATACATACATATATCATGTCTATGTGTATGGCAGCATATACATGTATATGTATGTGTACATGCATAGTTATAAAGTAGATATACAAACATCCATGTTTTTAAGAAAAATTAAAATGACATCAAGTTTTACATACTTCTTTGCAGTTTGCATTTTTTGGAACACATAAAACATATTTCTCAAAGGGAACAACTAATTCCAATAGCATAGCCATTTTAAAATTTAATACTGCCAAATTACCCAAACAAACAAACAAAAAAACTATACAATATATCCTGCCTTTTGGCTGGAACCGCCATCTTCCAGTAATTCGCCAAAATGACCAACACAAAGGGAAAGAAGAGGGGCACCCACTACATGTCCTCTAGGCCTTTTAGAGAACATGGAGTTGTTCCTTTGGCCACATATATGCGAATCTACAAGAAAGGTGATATTGTAGATATCAGGGGAATGGGAACTGTTCAAAAAGGAATGCCCCACAAATGTTACCACGGCAAAACTGGGAGAGTCTACGGGTTACCCCGCATGCTGTTGGCATCATTGTAAACAAACAAGTTAAAGGCAAGATTCTTGCCAAGAGAATTAACGTGTGTATCAAGCATATTAAGCACTCTAAGAGCTGATATAGCTTCCTGAAACAGGAGAAGGAAAATGATCAGAAAAAGAAGGAAGCCAAAGAGAAAGGTACTTGGGTTCAACTGAAGTGCCAACCAGCACCACCCAGAGAAGCACACTTCATGAGAACCAGTGGAAAGGAGACTGAACTGTTGGAGCCCAATCCCTATGAATTCATGGTATGATGGATGTAAAGAAGATAAAAGACCTGGACTGTAAAAAAAAAAAAAAAAAAGGATATCCTCCACTTAAAAACTTTCTTGAAAGGCATATGATTATTTTCATTATGATGACAATAATAAAAATTAAAACAGTCCAGGAGCTTGGGGTGGGAGGGAGAAATGTCTTCAACGTAAATGGTGGGTTGTTTTTGCTTCTTTGTGTCCTTAAACTGGGTGGTGATTAAGAATATTTACTATCTTGTTCTTCCTCATGCTTTTCATATATTTTACAAATATCCTTTTGAAACTGCTCAATATTTAATAAAAACAATTTTCTAAAAGATATAAAAGTATAAGACAAAAAGGCTTCCTTTCCCATCACACCAGTCCACTCCCACAATGGTACAAATAAATTGATCATTTCTGATTTCAACTCCTCTAGTCTACCTCTATACCTCTCTAGAGGCAGGACTATTCAATAGAACTCTAGCGAATCACATATGTAATTTAAAATTTTCTAGTAATACATTAAAAACAACAAAAAGAAAATGGTAAAATTAATTTTAGCAATATGTTATTTAACTAGACTGAAAATACTATCAGCTCAACATTATTCAATATTAAAAATTACTGAGGTATTTCAACATTCATTTTTTTCATACTAAGCCTTGGGAATCTGATGTGTATTTTCCTTACAGCACATCTCAATTTGGATGAGCCACATTTCAATGGCTCAATAACCTCGCCTGGCCAGTAGCTACTGAATTGGAAAGTGTACCTCCAGATAATATGCTCAAAACCCTATTTCTTGATTTGTCAACTTAAAAATTATCATTTGACTCCACAGTATGCCATTCCCTTTTTTTCCTTCTCTTCACCACTGCTAATATTATATAATATTTTGTCTTTCAATTGATCTGTAGACAGATTAAACCTCTCTTTTTAACTCACCAAATTGAGGCAGTGTTATCTCGCTCTCTCTGTAAAATGAGGGATTAGGGTCCCTCTGTCTCCTTTCACATTCTTCCCCTTTCCACCTCCCAACTTTTCTCTAGCAAACTACTACTCTCACATTGTCAAAGTTTTATCATTTATACCATGTTCTGTACTATAACTTTTTTACACAGTGATGTTTGTAAGTTGAAAAATTAACAGCATTTACAATACGAAAATTACATGGTAAATACTCTCTGCAGAAACAAATTGTGCATGTGAAGGAAGAGAAGGCCATACAACACTGCTCTCACCTGTGCTGCTTCAAGAACCAGAACAAAGAAAACTGAGTCGAGAAGGGCCTGACTTAAATACTCCGTTAACTGAGAAGATGCAGTTTTATCGCACTTTCTCTTATAGAAATTTCATTTGCTTTTAGGATTTTAGAGATCCCTAAGAATCCTATTCTGCTTTTGACAGCTTTTTTTTTTTCTTTTAACCATTTGCAAAAGACCTACTGTCTTGGGGTTTCTTGTTTTTTGTATTAGTTTAGTTTATCCACCTATCCTTGGAACCGACATTTCTCTCTTTTATTTTGCTGCATTAATTCTTTTAGGAATGGCCTGAGGATGAGCAAATGTTTTAGTTCTTACTTGTCTTAAAATGCTTTTATTTTCCCTTCATACTGAATTTGCAGTTTGTTGGGAACAGAATCAAAATTCCTACCAAACCAAGAAGGCATCATTCTCTTGTCCTCTAGAAATCATCTCTGTGGTCAATTCCCTATCCCACTCCCATTTCTGGAATCTTTTAGCATCCTCTCCTGCTCCTTGGTGTTCTGCAATATCAGGAAAATGTGTTTAATTACCGATCCACTCATATGCTTATTCAACCTACTTTGCACTCAGAGGGCCTTTGTTGTCTGAAGAGTTGGAAAAGTTAAAAATGTGTGTGTGAATGTATCTTTTATTTCCTCCAATTTTTTTTTTCAATTTTCTCTTTCCAGACCCTCTATAAAAACATGCAGGACCACTATCATGTCTCATCTTTTCACTCATATTTTCCAACTCTTTGTTCTTTCACTCCATTTTTCTGGAAGGTTTCTTCATCTTTTCACTATACTATTATTTTTTAAGTCAACAATTACACTTTAATTTCCAAGAATCCCTTCTTGGTCTTGAACTACTCCTCTTCCATAGGAGTCTGTTTTTAACTCTCCCTGATGATAAAATTTGGAATGATTTTAAGGATTTATCTCTTCTCATTTATTTCTGTTTCTTCTGGCTCAGTTGACAGGTTTCTTCACATTGATCCTTCTCTTTTAGCTGTCTGTTTTTCATCAGTATCTGCTGCTTTGACCATGTTAATGAATGATCTGGACGCCACAGAGTAATCCAGATTCAAACAGTTACCAACATGACTTCTTCTTCATTTCTCCTCATCAAAATGCAGACCATTCCATTTCTGGTCACTTTTGAAATAGTTCTTGGTGGTCACTTAATTCTGAATTCCCTAAGAACCATGAACTATTTGGGTTAAAAACTGGATTTTCTTGCTGCAGTTTTCAAAAGTACAGCAGATGAGGGTCTGATGGGCATTATTTCAAAATTAGGCTTTATCTGACAGATCAAAGGTCATTGTTATAACTTAGTTATAATGGCTACATTGAAACAGATTCTAGAATTAATTCAGTGTTACAGAACTTAGTTGAAGAAAAACTAATTTCACTTACATTTAAGGTCTAAACAAATCAATAAATGAATCTATTTATTTTCATGCTATTTCCACTTGTACCATTTTAGGATAGCCTACTAAAGCAAAGATACATTTGAAATTGTGTGGGTACCTCTATCCTTTCTTATTACAGTAGCTTATGCCAAAAAACAAAAACAAAAACAAACAAACAAACAAAAAACAAGTAAGTGCCCTGTGTCCAGAAAGACAATAAATACCACCTCAGACAGGAGGGTAAAGATCCCAAGACACTCTGTATAACAGACTCTAGGTCCATCTACCTCACTACAAATAACTGTTTCGTTTCTTTTTATGGCTGAGTAATATGCCATTGTATATATGCACCACATCTTGTTTATCCATTCGTCTGTCGATGGACACTTACATTGCTTCCATGTCCTGGCTATTGTTAATAGTGCTGCAATGAACACTGTGGTACATGACTCATTTTGAATTCTGGTTTTCTCAGGGTATATGCCCAGTAGTGGTAAGTCAGAAAGAGAAAAACAAATACCATATGCTAACACATATATATGGAATCTAAAAAAAAAAAAAAAATGGTTCTGATGAACCTAGGGTCAGGACAGGAATAAAGACACAGACATAGAGAATGGACTTGAGGACACGGGGAGGGGGAAGGGTAAGCTGGGACAAAGTGAGAGAGTAACATTGACATATATACACTACCAAATGTAAAACAGATAGCTAGTGGGAAGCAGCTGCATAGCACAGGGAGATCAGCTCGGTGCTTTGTGACCACCTAGAGGGGTGGGATAGGGAAGGTAGGAGGGAGACACAAGAGGGAGTGGATACGGGGGTATATATATACATATAGCTGATTCACTTTGTTACAGCAGAAACTAACACAACATTGTAAAGCAATTATACTCCAATAAAGATGCTAAAAAAAAAAAAAGATCCCAAGACACACAAGTGAAAACTAAAATGGTCTCTGTGTGCCTATCTAATTGCTTTTCTCTCAGACTTGTAGCAGAGCCATAGTTAAGAAAGTTACTGAGTGACTGTTCTATCTTAAAGCTCTCTGAGTTCACCATGCCATGTCATGAAATCCTGCTCTACTGTGCAATCGTCCCCCATGAGAACAAAGACTTGCTTACGAGGCTGAATGTGTAAGCTGCCTTCCACTGACTCCAACCTCAGCCTTTCCTCAAACCTTGCAAACACACATACTAAGGGTCCCATCTAAACAAAATCCTCCAACACTAAAATCCTCAGGAAAGTTTATTTCTGAAAAATCCATTCTCAAGTGATTATACATTCATATTACACAAAATTTACATTTTAAAAATGTGAATCATGTTATTTAATTTTCCAACTCAGATGGAAAACACTGCTAACACTGGTGATACTTAAAAAGATATGTTGCCCAGGAGAGAAGACTATAAAATGTTAAATATCTGTAATGAAATGTAACAGCTACCAAAACAAGAACAGATGCCTCAGCAGATGGTGCAACTTGTCCACCCAATATCTTTTCTCCCTATTTCAGTGGGTAATGAAAATGAACCCAACTAAAAATACTTGCTTCCAGAGGCTTCCTTACAATTAGTGGTAGCTTTGTGATCCTGTTTAGTCCAGTGATAGACTAAATGTTGAGATTTGGGGATAAGTTTCTGCTTTTCTAATATAGATACAATGTTCCCCACTTCCTTTTTTTGCTTTCTGCTGGGAGTGTGTATGTGACACCTGGAGGTACAGCACCTATTTTACAACCATGAGGCAATGATCATCAGGATGAAGGCTTATCAATTAAGGATGGTAGAGAATGAATATGGAGAGAGGCTGAATTTCTGAGGAACCACTTAGCTTGAACCAGCCCTGTACTACCTACCACTAAACTTACTGTTATGTGGGGCAAATATGAACCTATGTGTTTAAATACTTTCTGGTTCACAGCACTCATTCTTGACTAATGCACTGGCAATACCTGAACTTTAGTTGGCCCTCCAGTCATGCGTGTACGAAGACTTTAGTGCTTGACCAAAACAGACTTTCTCTTCTGTAATATTTCCTCTAAATCTTAGATACAGGCCCATGGCCCCTTACCAAAATCCTTTGGGGTCTGATATGTTTCAATGTCAGAAAGGTAATATGGTTCAAATATAATACATTATGCAATAGTCCCATCAAATCTAGCCATCACCCTTAAGTCCAGGGGTTGACAGACTATGGCCAGTGGACAAAGTCCAACCTGCCCCCTATTTTTGTAAATAAAGTTTTATTGGAACACAGCCATGCCTTCATTTACATACTCTCTGGCTGCTTTTGTGCTAGTCACAATGGCAGAGTTGAGTAGTTGCCAAAGAGACAGTATGATCCACAAAGCCTAAAATATTTACTATCTAGATCTTTAGAGAAAAAGTTTGTGGATCCCTAGCAAATACACCAGTATTTATGCAGTGAGACCTATAGCTCTTCACCCAAAGTGAAATAAAGACTATATATAACCTCCTGTTGGTTTAGGCATAATTTTGCCACTAAATTTATGCCAAACTTATGGGAAAACTAAATTTCAAAGCTTTAATGCTTTCAGAATTATGGAAAAAGGGACTGAGGTTCTGTCAGGAGATAGGAGCAATCTGTCAGGCTGGTCTAATCCACCATGGAGCGGTCAGCTCGCTGGCCAGTCCTTTAACATCTCATAGCCCAGAAAGCTTAAAAAGTTCTATTGCCTGAGAGCCCTAAGAAATAAAGAGGCAGCATACTAGAGTGAAAAGAACACCAGCTGTTGAGTAAGATGAATGATTTCTAATCTTACATTCTGCTGATTTGGGTTATATATTGTTCTTCTCTGAGTCTCCATTTTCAAATCTGTGGAATGGAACCGAAATGTTACTGACTCTGCCCAGGGCCACAGAGGATGGTAAGATTATTTGTCAAACTGCTATGAACAAGGCAAGACACAACACACCCATGTGTTACATATATTATTGGGCAAATTGGATATACTTCATTATATATGCTGGCATAAATGTGTATTTTACTAGATATAATGTGTATTTAATTATTAGCTTTTCCTCTTTTACTGAACAGAGTGTTTGCAGAAAAGTCAAAGTTTTTCCAGTCCCCCAAAATGTCTGGGGTTCCTCATGATATTTCTTAATTCTAATACAAGGAAGCTAACATTATACTTTTAATATTTTGCTGTTCTATACATAATTTGAGTCATATGGACCATATTTCTCAGGGAGCTTCTTTGAATAGTTCACTTCTAATGACTATTCAAAAATGTCATGGGGACTTTACCATATTAATTTTTTATGCAATGTAAATAATAGAAAAAATACAAAAATGTGATAGATTTTTAAATGACTTTTAAAAATATTTTTGATCTTACTTACAACTTTAAATTTCAAAAAGCAGATTTTTCTAAACTAAGACTTTTTAAATCATGGACTTTACACATTTAAAATACTGATTTACTTTCAAACGTAAGAGTAAGAATTGCTACTATTGCTTAACTCCTATATTTCTCCAAGTGCTCAGTCTTCACATACTTGTTTACACAATCTCAAATAAAAACATTTATACTTTAATAATAATTTCCAGAAGCTGATAGGATTCTCTTAATATTTAAATAAATAAATACTACCTAATACATAGCTGTTTTATTACATAGCCTAAGTGTTACATGGCCTAAATTTTAGAGAACTCCTTTTGTTAGATTTGACAGCAATTACTCATCGTGGAAATGTATCCTGTACAGAAGCCCTTCTACCAAGAAACGGGTTAGATTTCAAAAGGCTGTCAATCAGCCCCTTTGTTCATGAGTCCACATGACCACAACAGCGCCTCTTAGAGCGGGGCAAACTGAATACGCTTTTGTTTTAAAGTGGCTTTGTGTGTACTAATGAGAGCCTCCCAGGTGAAGGTTCCTAGTAGAGAAGAACCTATTTTTTTCCAAGTCTGTGCTGCTAAAGTTCCCTCCTCAGAAGAGAAGCTCAGGTGGTATAGTTTGCAATGGAGGCATGTGAATATGCAAGCCTATGTTTTGAGGTCTGTGTACATTTTGAGTCTCCAGGAACCCAGAGAAGGGTACATGAGCAGCTTACAAGGTACCCAAATATGGTCATAAAAATCGCATCTCAGTTAGAGCTCATAGATTCAGAGCTGCTTTAAATGAGTAGACTTCATACCCACCTCATTTGAGCTCATCATCAACGAGAAGGCAAAATATAATCAATGAAACAAAGGCAGAATTATGAGCACCTAAAGGAAATTAATTCTGGAAATGTATAAGGTGGGAAGTGTAAGAACTAAGAAAAGGACACTGTGGATGAAACACTGAGGCAGAGGCAATGAATAACACAACAACAAAGAAGCAAGATGCATCTTCACTAGGGCTGGAGCAGAGGTGAGGAGTTGGAAGTAAAGGCAGCCCTTGATGGGCTTCCAGATCAGGTTTGAATACTGATCAGCACAGCCTAACGTGTCAGCTACCTGGGAGAACAAGGAAGGTAAGCTATGGTGAAACTGTTGACTGGGAAACAGAGGAAAGAGTTAGCCAGATTGAATGGAGAAAAGAGACCAAGAGAGTGTGACCCAAGCAAGTATAGCAGATACCAGCCAGACACCGATCCCTACAGAAAATATCCACAGAACAAGGGAAGCAAATATGGAAACCACTCTTGGTTACTTAAGAACTTCCACTACCATAGTGCTGGGGTTGCAATGTGTCTGAGTTGAAGGGACGAATCAGGATTGGTCTCGACCAGCAGTTCTCAAACTTGGCTGCATATTGGAATAACCTGGAAAGCTTCAATAAAATATTGATGCCTGGACCCCATAGAAAGTCTGATTCCAAGGTTCTCGGGTGGGGTGTAAGCAACAGTATTTTCTAAAGTTCCCACAGTCATTGTAAATCCTAGCCAAAGTTGAGTACAGCTTAAGCTTTAATGTGCATTAAATTAAATTAAAATATAGATTTTGACTGAATAGATCTAGGGTGGGACCCAAGATTCAGCAGTTCTAACAAGCTCTCAGAAAATGCTGTCACTGCTGGTCTCTGGATCATGTTTTGAGTAGCGAGGGCCTAGTCCTGCCTTGTCCAATACAACAGCAACCAGCCACTTGAAACGTGACTGATGTGACTGAGGAACCAAATTTTTAATTTAATTTAAATTTAATTTAATTTAAAATCTGAAGCATGATTTGATTATTGGAAAATATTTAATTATGCATGGAGCAATTTGGTGAACACCTTTTGAATTGATATCTAAATACAGATCAAACATCTCTAATGAAAATTTAGCATCTGAATTGAAATGTAGTATAAGCATAAAATATGGACTCGATTTCAAAGATTTAGTATGAAATAAAGAAAATAAAATATCTCATTGGCAATTTTTTTATATTGCTTACATGTTGAAATGATAATGGTCTAGATATACTGGGTTAAATAAAACATTATTAAAATTAATTTTACATGTTTTTTTTCTTTTCTTAAAAATGTGGCTACGAGAAAATCTTAACTTATATATATAGCTAGCTTTATATTTTTTTTGGACAGCACTGGTCAAGAACAAAGGCAATTGAGGCTTTCCTGTTACATGTTAGTAATTGATCTAATGCATGAATATGTGACACAGATCTAGCTGATGAGAACCAAGGGGAAGCTGTAGCAGGACTCCTGAGAAAGAAATTATTTCTTAATAAAAAAAGAAAGCCTGGGCGTTCCCTGGTGGTCTAGTGGTTAGGATTCAGCACTTTCACTGACATGGACCAGGTTCAATCCCTGGTCAGGAAACTGAGATCCCGCAAGGCTTGTGGGGCGGCCAAAATTAAAAAAAAAAAATCCACGTAAGAAAAAGTCCTTTGTCCCTGCCTCCTTCCATGTCTACTTTGCCCCTGTCTCCTTCTAGCTGTATTTTTCTTTTTTTTCGGTACACGGGTCTCTCACTGTTGTGGCCTCTCCCATTGTGGAGCACAGGCTCTGGACGTGCAGGCTCAGTGGCCATAGCTCATGGGCCTAGCCGCTCCACAGCATGTGGGATCTTCCCGGACCAGGGCATGAACCCACGTCCCCTGAATCAGCAGGCAGACTCTCAACCACTGTGCCACCAGGAAAGCCCCTTCTAGCTGTATTTCAATGCAGCTAAGAGAGAATAAAATGCATAGAATTGGCAGCCATTTTACCACCATGAAGAAACAGGACCCTGGGCCCTAAATACTCCTTTGGGTTGCAAATCAAAATAGGACCCTCCATCTTTGAATTTATTATTAGATAAAAAATAATAATGCCCATATTGTTTAAATCAGTGCTCCTTAAATGTTACTGTGCATTTGAATTACCTGAGGATCTTATTAAAATATAGATTCCTGGGCTTCCCTGGTGGCGCAGTGGTTGAGAGTCCGCCTGCTGATGCAGGGGACACGGGTTTGTGCCCTGGTCCAGAAAGATCCCACATGCCGCGGAACGGCTGGGCCCGTGAGCCATGGCCACTGAGCCTGTGCGTCCGGAGCCTGTGCTCCACAACAGGATAGGCCACAACAGTGAGAGGCCCGTGTACCTCAAACAAAATAAATAAATAAAATAAAAATAAAATATAGATTTCCTTTCAGCAAATCTAGGGTGGGACCTGAAAGTCCAGGTTTCTAACAGGCTCCCAGGTGACATCTATATAGCTGATACAAGGACTGCACTTTCATTAGAAAGAGCTCAAACTGAAATTACTTACTCTAGTACTTGCTGATGAAACATTCCTAATGGACACAGGAGGCAAAGCCAATTTCTGCCCCTTAACAACAGCTCCATTTACACACTGGCTGGCAGCATACTCATGTCAGACCACCTGGGGATCGAGGATCTAGGAATTTTGTAGCTTTCCCAAAAGACAATAACTATTATGGGAGCATGAGGGCAGAGAGCAAGGGTTCTGTGGTCATGTGAGTTTGGAAGATGCTGGGGTAAAAGAAGTTAAGACATTTCTCTACTATTGGGCTTTGCATGTATAGTCACTGCTATGGAGGTACATGCTTTAATTTTGAAAGTATTGTTAATTACACTTGATTACAAAATACTTTCTTTTCACAGATAATATCATGAGAGTAACATACCGCAGAAAACACTTTGTGAATTGCTGCACTATTCAGATCATGAGTTAAAAGAAATAGCAAGACCTATAAGCCTTGACGCCTGAGAAAATGTAGTTTGTGTGGTATTAAATGTATAAGAAGCATGGAGTTTGGAGTGAAGTAATCTAGATTCAAATCACTCACTGTATCACACACATCACAAGTCAGCTGTGTGAGGATGGACAAGTTTGTTATACTCTGTGGCTAGACTTCTTCACCCATAAGGCAGGAGAAGAATGTCTGCCTACATCATAGAACTATGGTAAGAATAATGCATGCTCACACTTTTCAAAATGACACTTCTTGGATGTGGGACAGCATTAAAACTTTACATATATATAGAATGTATTTAGAAATACACAAATACATCATGAAGTAGAATATATAACTCACATGTAGGCTAAAGGTACCTGGGAGAAAATCTAGGCTACCTGGACACGTTAGGGAAATCATTCACTCTCCTCTGCTCTTAAGTGTCTCATAGACTAGCTGCACATGTTCGAAAGTACTTTAAAGCCAAAGCTCTTAGAGCTTGAGGAAGCCTTGGGTACCACTTGGCCAGTGAAGGCTAGCTATTCAGCAGGTCTCCCCACAAGGGTATCCATCCCATAGTTTGGCCACCACTTTCCAAAATTTGCAGGTTCACATGTGAGAGGTTAGGATGCCCAGAGATCATAAGGCCTCAAATAACTGATTCTGTTTAAAAAACTAAAAAACATTAAAGGATTTTTTAATGCCAAAATATTAGAGTGAGAAAAATTGTAATAACTCTTAAGTGGATCATATCCTTTGACCAGTGATATTATTTGATGCTTAGAGACAATGATGTGTTTGAAGAAACTGTTCTTTGCAAGTAGTACTGATGATAACCTGTCCATTTTTGCCTGTTTCCTTTCTCTATACTTCTATAATTGACTTCCTCCCTTCTAATCATTTTTTAATAAAGTTTTACACAGAATCATTCATTTGCTCAAAAAATATTTACCTGGTTCTTTCAATGTTGCTGTGTTCTGAGAACACAAATATGATGTAGACATGGTCCTGTCTTGTCCAGGGGTAAAAAGACAGAGGAGAGATAAAGTATGTACATGAATAATAGCAAGTTGAGACAGTGTGTCACTGAAACCTTATGAAAAGCACATGGGTCATTTCTGGTTTAGGAAATGTGGTAGGCAGGATAATAGCTTCTTCCTAATGCTCAGAATCTGTGAATATGTTATTTCATAGGCAAAGAAGAATTATAGGCAAAGGTTGCAGTGGCATTAAGATTGCTATTCCACTGATCGTAACATAAAGAGACTATCCTGGATTATCCAGGTGGACCTAATATAATCACAAAAGTCCTTAAATGAGGATAAAGGAGGCAGAAGAGTAAGAAACACATGACACTGTGAGAAAGACTCCACAGGTCATTGATGGTTTTGAAGATGGAAGGGGGACACCAGCCAAGGAATGCAGGCGACCTCTAGAAGCTGGAAAAGGCAAGGAACAGACCCTCCCCAGAGCCTTCAGAAGGCACAGTCAGCCAACACCTTGATTTTAGCACATTGAGACCCATTTTGGACTTCTGACCTCTAGAATTGAAAGATAAGAATAAGTCTGTGTTGTTTTAAGCCACTAACTTCGTGGTAATTTTCTACAATAGCAATAAGAAATTCATACATGGGATCTGAGAAAACTCTGTGAAGGAGCCAGCCTGGTAGGTTGTAAGGAATTTGAAGACATAGTTGTGATTCTTAACAAATTAAAAATAAATATATAGTTCTCAAAGTGTTAAAGGATTCACTAGGTCAGATTTAAATTTTCCACCCAATGAAATAGAAAACAAAAATAAATAACACAAACTCTTTACACCACTTTTACAAATTAGTCTAACATAAAAGACAGCCCTTTTTATATTTAATGACATACACAAGAGATGCAAAATTAATCATCAAAAAACTACGTACTCTGAAATCTTCAAGTGATTACCAAACTTTATCACTAACATTGCAAACTATCCCCTTATCTCACCCATATTCAAGAAACTATTCAAGTTAACATGGTATATTAAAAGATTTCCAAATTTGGTATTAGTTTCAACCAAATCAGAAAGCCTCAAGGTCAGATAGCCTCATCCACCAGAGGGCAGACAGCAGAAGCACGAAGCACTACAATCCTGCAGCCTGTGGAAAAAAAAACACATTCACAGAAAAATAGACAAGATAAAAAGGCAGAGGGCTATGTACCAGATGAAGGAACAAGATAAAACCCCAGCGAAACTACTAAATGAAGTGGAGATAGCCAACCTTCCAGAAAAAGAATTCAGAATAATGACAGTGAAGATGATCCAGGACCTTGGAAAAAGAATGGAGGCAAAGATCAAGAAGATGCAAGAAATGTTTAACAAAGACCTAGAAGAATTAAAGAACAAACAAACAGAGATGAACAATACAATAACTGAAATGAAAACTACACTAGAAGGAATCAATAGCAGAATAATTGAGGCAGAAGAACGGATAAGTGACCTGGAAGACAGAATGGGGGAATTCACTTCTGCAGAACAGAATAAAGAAAAAAAGAATGAAAAGAAATGAAGACAGCCTAAGAGACCTCTGGGACAACATTAAATACAACAACATTCGCATTATAGGGGTCCCACCCATGTCCAGGAAGTGCAGAGAGTCCCATATAGGATAAACAAAAGGAGAAATACACCAGGACACAGTAATCAAATTGGCAAAAATTAAAGAAAAAAATTATTGAAAGTAGCAAGGGAAAAATGACAAATAACATACAAGGGAACTCCCATAAGGTTAACAGCTGATTTCTCAGCAGAAACTCTACAAGCCAGAAGGGAGTGGCATGATATATTTAAAGTGATGAAAGGGAAGAAACTACAACCAAGATTACTCTAACCGGCAAGGATCTCATTCAGATTCAATGGAGAAATCAAAAGCTTTACAGACAAGCAAAAGCTAAGAGAATTCAGGACCACCAAACCAGCTCTACAACAAATGCTAAAGGAACTTCTCTAAGTGGGAAACACAAGAGAAGAAAAGGACCTACAAAAACAAACCCAAAACAATTAAGAAAATGGTCATAGGAACATACATATCGATAATTACCTTAAACGTGAATGGATTAAATGCTCCAAGATAAAGGCAGAGGCTTGCTGAATACATACAAAAACAGGACCCATATATATACAGTCTACAAGAGACCCACTTCAGACCTAGGGACATATAGAGACTGAAAGTGAGGGGAAGGAAAAAGATGTTCCATGCAAATGGAAATCAAAAGAAAACTGGAGTAGCAATACTCATATCAGATAAAATAGACTTTAAAGAATGTTACAAGAGACAAGGAAGGACACTACATAATGATCAAGGGATCAATCCAAGAAGAAGATATAACAATTATAAATATATATGCACCCAACATAGGAGCCCCTCAATACATAAGGCAACTGCTAACAGCTATAAAAGAGGAAATCGACAATAACACAATAATAATGGGGGACTTTAATAACTCACTTACACCAATGGACAGATCATCCAAACAGAAAATTAATACAGAAACACAAGCTTTAAATGACACAACAGAGCAGATAGATTTAATTGATATTTATAGGACATTCCATCCAAAAAGAGCAGATTACACTTTCTTCTCAAGTGTGCACGGAACATTCTTCAGGATTGATCACATCGTGAGTCACAAATCAAGCCTCAGTAAATTTAAGAAAATTGAAACATATCAAGCATCTTTTCTGACCACAAAGCTATGAGATTAGAAATGAATTACGGGGAAAAAAACGTAAAAAAAACACAAACACATGGAGGCTAAACAATATGTTACTAAGTAACCAAGAGATCACTGAAGAAATAAAAGAGGAAATCAAAAAATACCTAGAGACAAATGACAATGAAAACATGATGATCCAAAACCTATGGATGCAACAAAAGCAGTTCTAAGAGGGAAGTTTATAGCTATACAAGGCTACCTCAAGAAGCAAGAAAAATCTCTAATAAAAAAAAATCTAACCTTACACCTAAAGGAACTAGAGAAACAAGAATAAACAAAACCTAAAGTTAGCAGAAGGAAAGAAATCATAAAGATCAGAGCAGAAATAAAGGAAACCGAAACAAAGAACACAATCCAAAGATCAATAAAACTAAAAGCTGGTTCTTAGAGAAGATAAATAAAATTGATAAACCATTAGCCAGACTCATGAAGAAAAAGAGGGAGAGGACTCAAATCAATAAAATTTGAAATGGAAAAGGAGAAGTAACAACAGATACCACAGAAATACAAAGCATCCTAAGAGACTACTCCAAGCAACTCTATGCCAATAACTTGGACAACCTGGAAGAAATGGACAAATTCTTAGAAAGGTATAAGCTTCCAAGACTGAACCAGGAAGACCTAGGGAGACAAAAGACCTGTATGCAGAAAACTATAAAACACTGATGAAAGAAATTAAAGATGATATGAACAGATGGAGTGATACACCATTTGCCTGGATTTGAAGAATCAATAATGTGAAAATGACTATACTACCCAAAACAATCTACAGATTTAATGCAATCCCTATTAAATTACCAATGGCATTTTTTACAGAACTAGAACAAAAAATCTTAAAATTTGTATGGAGACACAAAAGACCCCGAATAGACAAAGCAGTCTTGAGGGAAAATAATGGAGCTGGAGGAATCAGACTCCCTGACTTCAGACTATACTACAAAGCTACAGTAATCAAGACAATATTGTACTGGTGCAAAAACAGAAAGATAGATCAATGGATAAGACAGAAAGCCCAGAGATAAACCCACGCACCTATGGTCAACTAATCTATGACAAAGGAGGCAAGGATATACAATGGAGACAAGACAGTATCTTCAGTAAGTGGTGCTGAGAAAACTGGACAGCTACATGTAAAAGAATGAAATTAGAACACTCCCTAACACCATACACAAAAATAAACTCAAAATGCATTAGAGACCTAAATGTAAGACCTGACACTATAAAACTCTTAGAGGAAAACATAGGAAGAACACTCTTTGACATAAATCACAGCAAGGTCTTTTTTGATCCATCTCCTAGAGTAATGGAAATAAAAACAAAAATAAACAAATGGGACCTAATGAAACTTAAAAGCTTTTGCACAGCAAAGGAAACCATAAACAAGACAAAAGGAAAACCCTCAGAATGGGAGAAAATGTTTGCAAATGAATCAACGGACAAAGTATTAATCTCCAAAGTATATAAACAACTCATTCAGTTCAATATTAAAAGAAAAAAAAACCCAATGCAAAAATGGCTAGAAGACCTAAATAGACATTTCTCCAAAGAAGACACACAGATGGCCAAGAAGCACATGAAAAGCAGCTCAATATCACTAATTATTAGAGAAATGCAAATCAAAACTACAATGAGGTATCACCTCACACCAGTAAGAATGTCCATCATCAGAAAACTACAAACAACAAATGCTGGAGTGGGTGTGGAGAAAAGGGAACCCTCTTGCACTGTTGGTGGGAATGTAAATTGATACAGGCACTATGCAGAACAGTATGGATGTTCCTTAAAAAATGAAAAATAGAATTACCATATTACCCAGCAATACCACTACTGGGCATATACCCAGATAAAAAACCATAATTCAAAAAGACACATGCACCCCAATGTTCATTGCAGCCCTATTTATAATAGCCAAGTCATGGAAGCAACCTAAATGCCCATCGACTGATGAGTGGATAAAGAAGATGTGGCACATATATACAATGGAATATTACTCAGCTATAAAAAGGAATGCAATTGGGTCATTTGTAGAGATGTGGATGGATCTAGAGACTGTCATAGAGACTGAAGTAAGTCAGAAAGAGAAAACCAAATATTGCATATTAACGCATATATGTAGAGCCTAGAAAAATGGTACAGATGAACCAGTTTGCAGGGCAGAAATTGAGACACAGATGTAGAGAACAAACGTATGGACACCAAGGGGGGAAAGCGGCGTGGGGTGGGAGTGGTGGGATGATTTGGGAGATTGGCATTGACATGTATGCACTGATGTGTATAAAATGGATAACTAATAAGAACCTGCTGTACAAAAAAATAAATAAAATAAAATTCAAAAAAAAAGAATTAAAAAGGAGAAGTAATTATCAAAAAATAAAAAATAAAGTCTCAAGGTCAAGAGGATTTAGGTGGTTTGGAAGACAGAAAAATGCAAATGTCAATGCAAATGTAAATGTCAGTCACATGAAGACCTCCAGTATTCAAGTAAAGATAATTCTACATTAGCTTCAATCACAGTATATACATACACATATGTATATACCTATACACACGTTGTGTGTGTATATGCATATATAGATACAGACATGAATAGAGATATAGAGGTATGTAATATATATATGTCAATAAAGGCATTCATCTTATTTTCATAATTAATAGTGCTGACAGGTAACTGACACAATTAGAAACATTGTCCACAATCCTGCAGTTCTCAGTGTTATAAGAACCCCTGCCCTGATTCAGCTTGACTACAGAGACAAATATTGATACTTTGCTGCTGTAAGCCAGTGCCTTGTACAACAAAGGATTGTATTATGAGGTACTTTATTTTTTTTTTAAGGAATGAACAAAAAATATTTTTGTACAATTTATATTGAGAAAAAACAGAAGCTGCACTAACAACACGCTTCCTAGTTTCTCTCGGCCCACAGAAATCAGACCACAGCGTATTGGCCAGGACTAGAAATCCGATCACCTAGTGCCTGGAGCACCTGTTACCTCAGCCCCTCCAGGAGGCCCTGGGGAGTGTTTATCATAATCACTCTGTTTTGCAGTTTGCTGCAGGTCGAATGCTGCCCCCAAGCCCCTCTGGAAGTAGATGGAGGGAGTAAGTTCGACAAGTAAATATCAAAGTACAAACCTATCAATCCAGTACCATTAGGGAAACATTCAACCCAACAACTTAGTTCAACTAAACAACTGCCCAGGAGGGTTAGAAACAGAGTGGTGTCTGTGTGCAGGGCCTGGGCCACAAGGTGATGGCACTTTTAAAGCTGAAGGACACCTCTGTTCTCACCATACAGGAGGGAGCATCTGCACTGGAAAGTTGTGTTATTATACAAAAAGGGTTTATACAGTGTCTACAAAATCTTAGGTGCTACAGTAGACATACAAATGTTCTAAAATTTCTTGCCTACCTACTTGCATGAACGACTTTAACATGCCTAATTCAGGCTCACCCACTGGACGACAACAGAGCTACACAGACTTGTCTTACAGCTCTTCCTAAAACAAGCCTTTCAGGCCTTCTCAAGCTGGGGTCTAGCGAATTCAGGGCCGGGGTTGGGGAGATGGGGTGGTCTGTGAACTAAGATGGGAATAAAGTTACATCTTTATTTACACTAACTTCTCATTAAAATCCAGACTCTTCTTCAATTATGGGCATAGGCAACAAACCACAATAGTATTAGCAGGATCTGTGATTCTGTCATCAATAGAAACCACAGATATTTTAATATCACATTACGGTTGCCATAGGATCTTGAAATGCTATGTACCATCACCACCACTTTGGTATTATAGTAGCTAATAGGGCTACAACTAGATATTTGTTTATCCATTAAAGATGAACACATTACTATAGCACAATTCATACTACTTCGATAGCTCTAATGCAATATAACTGATTTCCTTGGTAATCTTATGTATTTTATTTGATGCATTAATAACCTTTCCTTCTGCAAAAAAATCCACAGGCTTCCCCAGATGCCAAATGGGTCCATGACACACAAATATTAAGACCCCTCCCCAAGCTAGAACAATAATTCTAGTTCCCGAATTCTAGTTGACTCACCCAATCAATTTCAAATTCAGTCAAATTGAATGACTGGGATCATATAGGAAAAGACAAAGCAATTAGAAGTATTTTCCCTTTGAATTCATTTATTCATGCATGCAGCAGATACCAGAGCAAACCATACCTTCAAAGCGCCATGGCAGGTGATGTGGGGGGTAGAAAGATAGAGAAAGCAATACTGCTCTTAAGGAGCCCAAAGGCTCACAGAAAAAAGGACTCTACAGGTAACTGTGCACAGACAACTTTACTCCAAGGGAATAAGTGTTGGATTAAAGAACTAACATTTGCAGCTGAACATCATTGAGAGCTTTTAGCCAGAGGCGACTTGAACTGAGATTTTTCTTTAGAAAACGAATCTGGTTGAGCAGTTTGTAAAGTGGGCTGGAGGGAGGTTAAGATCATCAAGGATATGATTCTACTAATTCCAACAAGAGATATCATGGGCCTGATAGAGGAAAGGACCAAGGGAAAAAGTGAACAGTGATGCAGGGCATAGAGCCCTTGTCTTGTGCACATGGTTTCATCTGAAAAACTCAAAGAATTTAATTGCCAATAACAAAGAAATGTTTAGCTAGACTAACTTAATATACATTGTGTACTATCATGCTATTATTTCTGCATTGCATTAGATATATACATATATATGCATATTGTATCATGTAATTATTTAAAACTGTTTTCAACAGCTTTATAATAACGTGGGGAAATGTTTTGCTACTTTAAGTGAAAAAACACTATACAGAATTATATAATTTAGAAGTATATGTGGGTTATTACAAAAATGTCTTCAATTTGTTCTCTCCTGTATCCACACCTGTATTAGTTTCCCATGTCTGACATAGAAAAACTACCACAAACAAGGTAATTTAATATAATAGAAATGTATTCTCTCACCGTTGAGGTCAAAAGTCTGAAATCAAGGCGTTGGCCCAGCCACATTTCCTTCAGAGGCTCTAGGGAGATTCCATTTCTGTCTCTTCCCACTTCTGCTGGTGAAGCACTCCTTGGCTTGAGGATGCATCAGTCCAGTCTCTGCCTCTATCTTCACATCAACTTCTCCTCTTCTGTGGGTCTCTCTCAAACCGCCTCTGCCTCTCTCTTACAAGGAAGCACTTAGCGTCCACTTATCCAGGATAAGTGCTTCCACTCAAATTCTTTTAATCACCTCTCTTGCCACATAAGGGAACAATCATAGGTTCCACCGATAGGATATGGATTTCAGGGGCCATTTCCAGCCAAACATAGCACGCTTTGTCATGTGGTTCTGTGGCTCCTCCCACAAAGGGGAGGAGTCAATTTCCTCACTTCCTCCATCTGGACTGACCTTGGGACTTGCTTAAGCCAACAGAATGCAGCAGAAGTGATCTTGTGCCAGTTCCTAGCCTAGGTCTCAAGAGACCTTGCTGACCGCCAGTCTCTCTGTTTCTCTCTCTCTCAAAATCCTGCCTCTCCTCAATGAACAGGCCTAGGCTAGCCTTCCTGATGAGGACAGGCATATGGTCTAGTCAACCCATCCTCAGCTTACAGCTGGCAAGCTCCCAGAGGTGTGAGCAAGGCCATTCTTGACTAGACAGACACCAGCTAATGCCAAGATATGAGTGAGCCCTGCTGAGGTCAATCAAGCCTGGACCACTTCCTCATAACTACCCACTGCACCCGTAAAACAATAAAGGCTTAATGTTTTAAGCCACTGATATTGGTACCATAACACATTTTCTTTACTGAAAGAAAAATAACAACTATCACTCACTGCTAGAATTAGAGCACTGCAAGACTGAGTGCATGTTATTTTGCAAATTCCAAACGGAACTTCATTTAAAGAACAAGTTTAAACTTCTCAGCAAAACAATAACAACAAAAGATGTTTAACTCTAGACACTCCTTATTTTATTGATCATCAGGTATGTACAGTAGAATCCTGAGTAGACTGACAAAACTGTTTATCTAACAGAGCCTTGGGATTTATCATCTGACACTTCAACCACAGGTAGACTAAAATTATACCATCTATGAGGCTGCTATTACCTTTTTTTTTTTTTCTTCAGGAGTTAAGAAAGAGATCAGCTGATTTTCATCTCCAAAATTAAGTCTGTAAAAATAACTAATCTCAATTGGATCCATAATTCTGATAAAAGCTAGTCATCAGATTAAAATGTTTCCATGACTAACTCTGTATCCTTACGAACAGAACTAAATTGATTTAGAGTTCAAGTTTCTCAAAAATATTTTGGAAATGTAACATTATGTTCTCCATGACATTCTATGGCATTCTTTTACAACTTTTAATTGAATTCAATTTGCAATGGGAAAGGAAACCTAATTCTCTTGGGAGGGTTTCAGGAAGATGTGGGAGGGTTTCAGGAAGATATGGGAAAGTTCATCTGGGTAAAGAAAAAGAAATGATTCATGACTAAGATGCAGTAATACTGCCAAATACCACCCCGAGAGCCAAAACCAACACCTGAATATCAGGGGTCACCTAGAGGGACAAGACTTTGCTCAGAAGGGACAACTCCTCTCCCATATATGACAATGAACTGACCATTCAACACCAGCTTTTGGCTAAAACAACCTCCGAATACCCAGGATCCATAGAGAGATTCAAGTCCTTAATAATGTAAAATAACATTTAATGAGGGCTCACTGTGTTCCAGGAACAGTTCTTATGTTTTACATAAATAAGCTCAATTAAGCCCTACAACAACCCATGAAATATCAATTAATTAACAATTAATAATAATTCCCATTTTACAGATGAGAAAGCTGAGGAACAAAGACCAGCCTAAGACTGCACAGCAAGGAAGTGGGAGAGCTAGGATTTGAGTCCCATGTATCTGTTTCTAAAGTATCTATTTAACAGCTCTGCTTTCCTGCCTCACCTTCATAACCACGTTCTGAAAAACCAACCTTCCAGATAAGCTCACGTTTAAAAATCAATCAAAAGACTACGAACTTTTCAAAATAAAATAAGGAGCAAAAACTGTAAATTCAAACAGTCTTTTTTTAAACATTTTATTGGAGTATAGTTGCTTTACAGTATTGTGTTAGTTTCTTCAAACAGTCTTAAGAGAAGCCATAAAGGACCTTGAGAAATCATCTCCTCCTGCCCCCTATTGGCACATGCCTCTCTAAGTGGCTCCTTCACAAACACAGGTTGGAGGACTGGCTGAATCACGGTCGCATGAAATTACCAAATGCATCTGACTTCCATCGAGAATCACAAAATCACTCAGAGCCCCCAGTGAAGTCATCTATTGACACAGAAATTTATTCATTTATTGCTAAGAGAAATCTCTTCTGGGTTAATTCGAGCAGCCATGAAGAACAGCTCAGCAGCATCCCCTTTAAATAAAACCCTCCACCAGTATCCTTCTCTCTGGGTTCACCAAGTCAATTTCTTTAACCTTTCTTTCTAGAGCTTCTCTTCTAATGATGTTGATTGTTTTTTGAACCCTCTAACAATTTTTCTCTACTTTTTATTTTAGGGTTGCTGGATAAAATATAGGACACCCAATTAAATTTGATTTCAGATCAACAACAAATAATATTTTAGTATAAGTATGTCCCATGTATAAATATGTCCCAAATATTACATGGGACATACCTACACTAAAAAATGACTCATTAATGATCTGAGTTGCAAATATGAGTGGAGGTTGTGAATCTATATTTACTATATCTGGCTATTTTCTTTTAAACCTGTCAAAACCACATACAGTTGTCTAACTCAGTTGTCTCAAACTTGAGCAAGCATCAGAATCACCTGGAGAGCTGTTAAAACATAGACTCCTGGATCCTACCTCCAGAGGTTCTGATTCAGAAATCTCTTGCAATTAGGAAACTGCATTTCTACCAGGTTGCCAGGTGATGCTGATGCTGCTGGTCTGAGGACCATACTTTTTGAGAATCAGCACTCAAATTCCCTAAATTAAGTATAGTGTGGGGAAGGAGCATGTCTGAGTCTGCAAAATCCCCAGCTAAACTGCATAAACCCAAGGGAGAGCGTGGGGTCTCCTCTATGCCCACGGAGCATTCAAGTCCCCTTTCCCCAATCCTACTAGGAAATCAGAAAGTACCTCAGATTAAGAAGGTCCAGCCTCTGCTCATTCATACTGGATTAGATTCCCTGAGATGGAAAGGACCTCTTTAAGGCGTAGATGACTGCTCCTGAGGCAAGTTTGTCCCAAAGGAGGAAACTGCAGGGGGCTCCAACCCAATCTCCTTTCTTAAAAGCTGATCTTCTCATAATAACTGTTCCCACTTTATTTTCTGACCTTTGTGCCCTGGTAAACTTCCCCCAGGTCCAGTATTTGGTACAAGAGGCTGTGGCATGTGGCAGATTGCTTGATGCCTCCAATTAACAGCCTCCCTGTATCCTTTTCCTTTGTCCGCTAACTTTGAAGTCTCTTCCCATTCTGACTCTGGGGTTGGCTTTGGACCTCGTTTTGGCCAACAGAATAAAGAAGAAGTGCCATATGCCAGTTCCAAATCTAGATTTCAAGAGGCCTTGCAAGTTTCTGCTCCTTCTCTTGGGACCTTGCTCGGTCATCATGAACAAGGCTAGGCTAACCCAACAGAGCATGAGAGACCACGTGGAACAGAGCTGAGTCAGCCCAGCTGAGGTCATTCACAACTGGCCAGTCCCCAACTGACCCGCTAGCTGACCACAAATGCATGAGTAAGCCCAGATGAGCCTAGCCCAAACCAGTAAAAATGCCCAGCTGGCCCGTAAGTTTGTGACCCAAAATAAATGTTTATTGTTACAAACTGAGGTTCTGGGGTAATAACTATTCATCATTACTGTGGCCACAGATAACTGATGAAGTGTCTGACATTCTGGTCATGTTCAGCTCAACTCTCTGATTCCAATGACTTTGTCAGGACTCCTCCCTGGAGAGGGAGCTCTCTTCATTTCGGCATCTCCAGGTTATGCCCTTGGCTGAAAGCCTCCCATGTCGTTGATACTCTGGGCATAGCCCTTGAATGAATCTGCTGATTCACTGCACAACTATCCTGAATTGGACAATCATATTCAGTGTTGGTCAACACTAACCATGTTTCATTTACTTTTCTTTCATGCTTGGCCAATTTTTTTTCCCATCCTGCTTTTGGCTCACTGGTTTCTTTTATGGGGTTTTTGGGTGTGTGTACTGTTACTGTTTTGCCATGAGATGAATAAAAGAATGACTGAGACTGATTTGCCAATCTCTGCTTCTCTAAGAAGAAGAGATGCAAAGGAGGTGTATGAATGAGCAAGATAAACAGGGACGAGGGGAGAGAGGCAACAGTATTTTCCCCAACCTGCATCAAAAAAAATCAGAGACGCCTTCTCCATTCAAGTGAGAAGTTCCTTTGCAGTTAAACAATAAAACTAATCTCACTGGAAATTTTTTCAACTTACTTTTTTAAAAATTTACTTCCTGTCTTGCTTATATTTCAAAGAAAACTAACCCTGAATATTTCTTGCATAGGTACTATCTTCCATTCCATAACCTTAAGACAAGAAGGGCAAAGGAAGAAGGGATTTAACTGATTCAGCATGCTAGATGAGATTTCTGTAACTCAAAACAAATCTTTGCTACCACAGGGAAATGCAGTAGCAAAGTTCCAACACCATGGGCCATCAGAGCAGGCATCAGAAGTACAACCTAAGCAGATAGGGTGGTTGGACTAAAGTTGAGTGCTCATCAACCCTCCCTCCCTCTCTCCTTTCCTCCATAGATTTGTCTGAGCCCTGCAATAAAATGAAAGTAAAGGAATAAAGAAGAGAACTGACTGATAACTGAAGAGAAGAGAAAGTGTCAAGAGCAAACAAGATTCGAAGTTAGAGACAAACAACCGGGCATAAATCTATGATCTGAGATCGAATTAGGGAAAGCTGCGGTCCAGAATATGGCAGAAGAGGATTGCAGTGGGCGTGGCTTGCAGCTGGCTGGTGCGGAGGATAGGAGGAAGATTCAAGCTTAGACACAGCACAGAAGATGACTTAAAAATAATTTTAAAAGATACATGTGTCCCTATGCTCATAGCAGCACTATTCACAATAGCCAAGACACGGAAACAACCTAAACGTCCATTGAACAGATGAATGGATAAAGAAGATGTGGTATATATATACACAATGGAATATTACTCAGCCATTAAAAAGAATGAAATCATGTCATTTGCAGTGACATGGATGGATCTGGAGATTATCATGCTAAGTGAAGTAAGCCAGACAGGGAAAGAAATACCAAAGTGGAATCTAAAATATGACACAAATGAACTTATTTACAAAACAGAAATAGAGTCACAGAGAACAGACTTGTGGTTGCCAAGGGGCAGGGGGGGTGGGGGATGGATTGGGAGTCTGGGATTAGCAGATGCAAACTATTATATATAGAATGGATAAACAACAAGGTCTTACTGTATAGCACAGAGTATAACATCCTGTGATACACCACAATGAAAAAAGGATATGAAAAAGAATATATATGTATAACTGAATCACTTTGCTGTACAGCAGAAATTAACACAACATTGTAAATCAACTGTATTTCAATGAAATAAATTTTTAAAAAATTAAAAAATAAAAATGGTTATATAAAAAGCACATGCTAAAAGGCTGAGGATATAGTTATTTACAGTGAACTGTTGTTGCAGAGAGAACGGAAGGGGAAACTGAGCAGCAGGGGAACAGGGAAATAGTATGGTTAAGGAAATTATGAGAGACTAAACACTCAATGCTACACATCCATTAAAATCCAGTTCGTACTGAATGTATAACAGCCTGGGGAAACTATGGTGATATAAGATGTGAAAAAAGAACAACGGAAATGTTCTAATGTTTGAAAATGCAAAAGTGAGAGGATTGTTTAAAGAAGTGGGAGTGAAAGGAAGAAAATTCCAGAGGACAGTGGATCAAACATCATCACCCTACATGGTGGGGGAAGTTAAGAGAGGCTTTCAAATGTTGAAGGAATAAGAAACAGAGGCTCAAGAATGCTAGGTAAACTAACACAGGCCACAAACAGAAGGACTATATATAGTAATGTAATTATTTAAAAAATTGAGGTTGTCATTGATGTGGGTTAAATCTGTATTCATTAAATAAGTTAATAAATAACATCCGAAACTGATCAATTGAGTCTGAAGGACAAGGACTTTAGGTCATAGCAATAACCAGGATATAATTTCAAAACAGAAATGGTTATAACAATTGCCTCCAAAGAACCTGGGGGGGGTAGTGGAAATTGATCCAGTTCACATATCTTTCTTCATATTTTTAAAATATATATACACATACATTACTCTTATTAAAAACACAACTAAAATGTTACATTTACCCTACTGAATAACTATTCAACACAGATGACCCAGTTGGCAATCAAGAGGAACAGGGGGGTATTTTGTGAGATAAGTCAGAAAGGCCCTCAAATATAATCCGATTGTCTTTGAGCACCATCATTTATAGCATGGAAAACTGTGCTAAGAACCTCAGTAATGAGGAACTGCTGATGATTTCCACTTTCCTTTTAAGCCCCGGAAAATCACAGGGAGAGTTATTGCTATACCAAAATCAGTCGAGGCAGCAGCTGCCCAGAAACGTGGCGTTGCCCGGAGACAGTGTCATGTGTAGAAAGAACTCGAATGGTAAGACCAAATTGGGAAATCAAAGGCTGTGCTGTTTCCCAGCTCTCCTACTCTGTGCTGAAGGACAGCTATGCCTACGTCCGGATGAGGTGTCCCTCTGAAGTGTCGAGTCCACCTCCGCCTCCACAACACACATGGAGCAGCCCACGTCCATCAATCTGGCAGTCCCTTAGGCTCTTAGCACAGGACCACTTCTGCTTCTAGAAACCATCTTTGTGGACCATGACATGTTTGCTTGTAGTGAAGTGACAGCAGAACGTCTTCATGGTTGAATGTGGAAATGGTATATGCTAGTGGTATGTCCATAAGCTCCAAGTCCCTCCTACAATATCTGTATCCCTACACCTCAGAGCATCACCATTCTAATCTGCCTGTTCTCATGCTCTCACCAGGACTAGCCTTATTGCTGTGCAAGCTCATCATTTCCTTCTTCTCCAATCCCCAGCCCCTGCTTCCGGGCCCCCAACCAACCCAGTCATCTCAACCAGCAGGCTTCTATGTGATTATTCACAAAGCACTGCTCCTTTCATGCTAGTCCCTCCCTTTCCTGATGAAAAACTTCCCTTAGCTCATCACTGCCCACCACAGTGTGACCGCCAAGAGTATCCCAAGCAATACTAATGCCCCCATTAGTTCTTATAAAAATACTAAGAAAAGAAAGGGAAAGAACAGATTCCATGGAGAAACAATTTGGAATATACTGCGTACTCTAACTCCCATTGGAAGATTCATGATCTATATTAGAATGCTCTGGGTTCTAGGAATCCCGTGCCCAGCTTCATATAATTCAGCATTTCACTTCTATACAAAACATAGATTAACACAACCTGGAGTTCCTCTTCTGTTGAGCAAACTTTGGCAACACTACTGGTTTATGTTCCAAGGAGCTGTGGTCTAGCATGGTGCTTCTCAAACATGAATGCACAGAAGGCCCACATGGAGGGCTTGTGAACACCCAGATGCTTAGCCCCATCCCAGAGATGCTGAGGCAGTAAACGGGGGGTCCCAGATTCAGCAGCACTAACAAAGCTCCCGGGTGATGCTGCTGGTCTCTCAACAACAACATGAGTAACAAATTCCTATGGGAAAAATATCTAATCTCCTTATCATGACATTCAGGGTCCTTCTTATTTTAATCAGAACCTCTCCACCCTCCTTCTCTCCTCTAGCTTCCCTTTGGTTATCTTATGCTGCAGCCCAAAGAACTACCTCCTTTTTCCTGTATCCCAGTTGTTCTTTCTGGCCTCCATTATCTCCCTCTGCCCAAACCCTTCTCCCTTCAAGATCTGGAACAAACATATGCTTGTCTTTTCTTTACACACTTTAGAACTTCCTGTACTGATTTGTTATTGTTTACCTGCATTGCTTAACTTCTGTAGCCTATAAGCTATAGGAAGGCATATTCTGCATCTGACTTACGTTTGGAGATGACGATACCTGGGAGAATGCTTTATAAATAGTAAGGGCTCAATCAGCATTTGATAAGTAAATAATGCATGGCTAGCAATGGCTGCTAATCTGAATTAGGGGAGATCCTTATTAACTCCAAGTTGTAAGATGGGTATGAAAACATATGAGGGCTTAGAAATGAGGCTGCCCCAAAGAGTTTTGTAGAGTCTTTACTACAGGACATGAGAAATTGTAAATGGTGACCCATGTTAGAAATACGAGAAAATGATCCTTAACTACGCAGAGCTAATAAAGATGACAATAAGACATGCATGTGTATACAGAGACTACAGGTCACTTAAGCATACACCCACACATATATGTGTTGATCTAGGAAGTGGTTATATGGGTGTATATACATATAAACACACAAAAAGTCTTGAACTATGATTTATGCATTTTCCAGTATGTAAGGTATACTCTAATAAATAAAACACAGTAGAGAAAAGTGAGAAAAAATAATACAGAAAAGACCATGTTTTAAAGTTCTTATCTTGTCTTTTTTTATTCACTCTCTTAGAGTATGTGGGAGAGTAACCCATTATTCCACAATCTGTATTTTTCTGACACAGTAAATGCATCATTAAGGAATTATCTAGGGAAGGTAATAGAATAAAAACTATCACATAGGTATCATGATGACATACATGAGGCAGTAGGTAACGAGAAATCTGTATGCTGTTGTCCTTCCCTATGAAAGAAAGCATCTTAGTCTTTTGTTTCTTCCAAGCCAAGTTTTATCCAAAATTCTATAACCTAAGTCACCTTTGGAGGAAACAGCATTCAGCCACCATTGATCTCATCTGACGTTGTTAGTTTCCACAGAAACTCCTGTAGAATGCTCCCACTTGTCTGGACTAAGTGCCTCTCCCATCCATTCAAAACGAGGCCAGGAAAACCCTGCCTCGGAGTCTGACATCTCCCAGCCCTGCTCTGTTGCAGAAGGACACAAGAGCACTTAAGTCAGCATCTGTTACCTTTATCAGAAGAGCTGTCTCCCTTATGGACACACAAATGAAAGATTAAACACTGCCTTGTCCAATTAGCCTGGGTCTAAATAGGCTGTTCTCTGCAGGACTCTTGTAGGAAATGTTCCTGAGGCCCATATTTGAAAAAAGTGAACAAAAAACAAAACCAAAAGGAAAAACCTGGATACTAGAAAAGGAACCCCGTGTCCTATCAGTTTATATCATTACCAGCAGCCTTTGAGGGTAATATCGGTTTTTATCCTGGAAGGTTATTCCTCCTTGCTTTGGGAGAGGGAGGAAAATAGCAGTAAGGATTTCAGGCCTTGGAAGGATGTACAGACCTATGGGTCATTTAAACATTCTTAGTTTTATCCAGCATAATGCTCACCATAGCCAGGCTATCCTGTGAAAACGTCAAGACATTAAAAGACAAAATTAATCTACAGTGTCAGAAGTCAGGAGAGAGGTTACCCTCAGGGGAGGGAAAGAATAGTGACCAGAACGGATCATGAGGTGGGGTTCTGGGGTGTTGGAAATCGCTGTTTCTTTTTCAGGTTACCTCGGTGCATTAACCTCATTAAAATCCAGGGAGCTGTGCACTTATGAGTTGTGCACTTTTCTAATTGTATGTTAGTTATACTTCAATAAAGAGATCTTATAAACAAACACATGACAGACAAACCAAGGCATCTAGGCAATGGAGATATTTGGTCTGGAGTAAAGAGAGGCAATCACAGCCTGCTAAACTAAACTAGAAAGGTAAGTTAGGAACAAGCTCCAGACCACTCGTAAAAGATGCCCCAAAACAGTGACTGTGGTAGCTAAATTACCTTCGTTCTTCGATGAGAGTTTGTCCATGAACAGGCTGGACACGTCCAGCCTGAGCCTTCCTTACCCACTGAATGATGTGAGCCAACTGGTATCTGTAGGTGGCATTTATGGGATCATGTGCCCTACAACCTGCCTCTATATCTGGGAACTCTGTCAACCAAGGCTGACTGGTCCTGTGTAAGCCCCAGGATTGATGTTAGGCCATTCATTGACCCAGGGATTTTTGAAAACAGCATTGGGAAAGTGGTCCATTTTTCTGGATGCCTGAGGCTATCATATATATAGTTTGTTGGTTGTTGAAAGTCATGTTTCCATTAAAGGGAGAAGTCTGGTCTACAGAAATAGAGTTGGTTTATATCAGTTGGTTAGACACTATTATAATTTTTCTGTAAAATATAGATCAATACATTTTAACATATACAGGCTAAAAACAACAAAAAAAAAAAGTGAGGCCAAGACTTTTTAACCTTAGATGGTATCTTCAGTCACCACTGATATCTTTAGTCACCCACGTGTATGGGCATTTGCTTGACCTTGAAATCATCAGCAACAATACCTCCTTTAAAAGTCATGTGTCACATCCTTCTCTGACCAATAAACTGTTCTCTTCTCAACTATTATAACTCCAAGTCCAACAATTCTAAATCTCACTGAGACCTACCATCTGTTGACTCTACCACTCTTTCATTATCCATCACAGTCCCCAGGCCTCCCTTCCCTTCTTTCCTATCCTAAATTCTATTGTCACACCTAATTCTCTACTAAGCAGTGTGGTCATGGAATTGAACTAGGCTGAAGAAAAACTCACAGCCAAACTGACCAGTCTTCACCTTACACTCATGACCACAGATCTCTAATGAACATTCAAAGGTTGTCCAATAATCCTTCTTCAGTATGTTTTCTCCTCTACTCTCTAAAATGATTTTTCCTACAGTCTCCTCAAGCCTGAGTCTCCTGTTCGTGCCTCTTTTCAATGATAATATTGCATCGAACCCAGCATCTTAAGAGTCACATACACAGACTTCAGTTTCTCACCTCTCTCTTTCCTCAGACCACTCCAATTAGAATTCTCCCCTCTTGTAAAGGTCCGCAGTGACCTTCCTATTGGGAAATCTGACAGTCATCTTTCTGTCCCCATCAACCATCTCAACAGTTTTGACCCAAGTAACCACTCTCTCCTTCTTGAAACATTTTCTTCTCTTGGAGACAGCAATTCCACACTCTCCTAGTTTTCCTTGATCTCACCAACCACTTGACCTCAATCATGACCTCTTTTGATTTAACTTCTATATGTTAGAGTGACCAAGGGCTCTTCTCTGTGTATCTTCTCTTCCCAGGTCATCCCCTGTGGGCTCAAAGCTTTACATAACACCTATATTTCCATTCCTAGTTCTCATATATCCAACTGCTCCAGACTCATATATCCAACTGCTTACTTGACATTTCTACTTGAATACTTACTAAACATATTAAACTTTAAAATTTAAAGCAAAACACTTGATTTAAAAAAAAACATATTTTTCCCCTAGTTTTCCCCATATCAGTAAATTTCTCACCTGTTCTTCAATCTGGTACCTTAGGAGTCATCTTCAATGCCTCCTTTCCTTGAAATATCCATACCCAATTCATCTGCTGCTGGTATCACTTCCAAAATAATTCCCAAATCAGCCTATTTCTCTCCATCATCATCTCTGGCATTAACATCTAAACAATCATAGTCTTTTTTCTTATCTTAATCCAATAGCCTCCTAACTGGCTTCTTGGCTTCCAATCTTGTCTGCAACTCTACACCCCAATTTATTGTCCACTATAAGAGTGATTTTCTAAAATATAAATCAGATCACGTCTATCCTATTTCTTAAAAAATATATATATGTAATCTATAATATATACATATATATTATATATAAAGTAAAAATCCCCTTACCAAGGTTTAAAGGGGATGATGCCATCTGGCTGCTGCCCATCACTCTGACTTCATTTACCATTTGCTCCTGATTGGCCGCTATTATTTGAACACACCGTGTTCATCTCTACCACAGGACCTTTCAACTTGCTGTTCCTTTTGTCTAAAACACTCTGCCCCATTTCTTCACATAGCTGTCTCCTACTTATCTTTGGGGTCTCAGCTTAAATGTTACTTTCATAGTACGACCTTCCTTGACTAGAAATCCAAATGACTCACCTCCCCACCTAACTCAGCCTCTATCATAAAAATCTCATTTTATTTTCTTAACACCTATCACTCATAAAATTTCTTGTTCTTTCATTTGTTTACTTCTTTTTGTTTTGTTTTTATTGCTATATTTTACCTTTTTTATTGAGTTATAATTAACATACAATATTATCTTAGCTTCACGTGTACAACATAGTGATTCAATATTTTTACACATTATGAAATGATCACATCAATAAATCAGTTTTCATCTGTCACCATACAAAGCTGTTACAATATTATTGACTATATTCCCTATGTGTACATTACATCCCAAGACTTATGTATTTTATAGCTGGGAGTTTATATTTCTTAATCCTCTTCACCTATTTTCTCTGTCCCACTGCCCACCCTCCCCTGTAGCAACCACCCATTTCTTCTCTGTATCTATGAGTCTGCTTCTCACAGAGAAAACAAAATTCTTGTTTGTTCATTTGTTTTGTTTTCTAGATTTCATATAAGTGAAATAATATGGTATTTGTTTTTCTCTATTTCACTTAGCATAATGCGCTACAGGTCTATCCATGTTGCTGCATGTGGCAAGATTTCATTCTTTTTTAATGGCTGAGTAATATTCCATTGTGTATATATATCACATCTTCTTTATCCATTCATCTATGCTTCTATAGCTTGGCTTTTGTAAATCATGTACAGTGAACATAGAGATACATATATCTTTTCAAATTAGTGTTTTCATTGTCTTTGGATAAACACACCAGAAGTGGAATTGCTGGATGATATGGTAGCTCTATTTTTAGTTTTTTGAGAAACCTCTACACTGTTTTCCATAGTGGCTGAACCAATTTACATTCCTATCAACAGTGCACAAGTGTGCCCTTTTCTCCATACCCGTGTCAACACTTGCTGTTTCTTGTCATTTTGATAATAGCTATCCTGAGGTGGAATCTCATAGTGGTTTTGATTTACATTTCCCTGATGACTAGTAATGTTAAGCACCTTTTCATGTGCCTGTTGGCCATCTGTATGTATTCTTTGGAGAAATGTCTGTTCAGGTATTCTGCCCATTTTTTAATCAGATTGTTTTCTTGATATTGAGTTGTATGAGCATTCTATTTATTTGGACATCAACCCCCTTATTGTATACATTGTATGCAAATCTTTTCCCATTCAGTAGGCAGCCTTTTCATTTTGTTGATAGTTTCCTTCACTGTGCAAAAACTTCTTAGTTTGATGTAGTCCCACTTATTTTTGCTTTTGTTTCTCTTGCCAAAGGAAACATATCCAAAAAATACTGCTAAGACCAATGTCAAAGAGATTACTGCCTATGTTTTCTTCCAGCATTTTTATGGTTTCAAGTCTTACATTTAAGTCTTTAATACACTTAGAGTTTATTTCTGTATAGGGAGTAAGAAAGTGATCCAGTTTTATTCTCTTGTGTATAGCTGTCCAGTTTTCTGAATACTGTTTATTGAAAAGACTATTTTTCCCCATTGTTTATTATTGCCACCTTTGTCATACGTTAATTGACCATATGAATGTGGGTTTATTCCTGGATTCACTATTCTGTTCCAATTGATCTATGTGTCTGTTTTGTGTCAATACCATACGTTTTGATTACTATAACTTCATAGTATAGTTTCAAGTCTGGGAGCATGATACCTGCATCTCTATTTTTCTTTCTCAAAACTGCCTTGACTATTCAGGGTCTTTTGTGGCTCCCTAAAAATTTTGCAATAATTTGTTCTAGTTCTGTGAAAAATGCCATTCATATTTTGACAGGAATTGCACTGAATCTGTAGATTATTTTGGGTAGCATGAACATTTTAATGATATTTGACTCTTCCAATCCATGAGCACAATATATCTTTCCACTTATTTGTGTCATCTTAAATTTCTTTCCTAAATGTCCTATAGTTTCCCCAGTGTCCTAAAGTCTTTTGCCTCTTGGGTTAAATTTATTCCTAGGTATTTTATTCTTTTTGGTGCAATTGTAAATGGATTGTCTTCTTAATTTCTCTTTCTGATAATTTGTTATTAGTGTATAGAAATGTAACAGGTTTCTGTGTATTAATTTTGTACCCTGCAATTTTATTTAGTCCATTTATTAGTTCTAACAGAACTAGATTCAATAAATGGATTTCCTTCTCGTATAGTCTGGGTGCCCTTTATATTGCTGCTTTTTCACTGTGTCCCGGGGTGGGGGGGTCGGGGGGGCTAGTCTGTACTTGGACCCCTCAGCAATATCCCTCCCTACTGCAGGTTGCTTCTTCCGGGGAGATGTTCCTATGGATACCGTGTCTCCATCTTTCCTACCTGTTTCTCTGCGTCCTTCTACATGCAATAGGTGTTCAGTCAGCCCTCAGATCTTCTTCAAGAGAATTGCTCTGTATGTAGGTGTAGACTCAACATGTCTGTGAGAGAAAGTGACCTTAGGGTCTTCCTAAACTTGGACCCCTCTCCTATTCACTTCTTTATTATCTCTCTTCCTCTCTACCAGAAAGTATTCCTCTCAAAGATCACTGCTTTCTTCCAAGTGCTTGGAAAAATGTTAGACACTTGATAAATACCTGATGAATGAATTAATTAACCACAGACATAAAATGCCAAAAAAATGACCATTTAGAAAACACTAATCAGGACGGAACTAAAAAGTTTTTCTGGGTCAGGTTCTTTATAATTTAATATTATGCTATTAAAAATATGAAATCTGAAACCCATTTCTGAATTATCAAAACAAAACGAAATACATTTTAGTCAATCCAAACAGAGTACAATTTGACTAAGAAGCAAAACAAAAATTGCTTCCATTTTAGCATCACCAGGCTTTGACAACATAAATCACTGTCTCTAGCACTCTGGTGCATGAATGACATCTGGGAATTTAAAAATCCTTTGATGGTAAAATAAAAGAAGTTGCTCTTACTAAGTTACATCCAGCATTGAATCCAAATAAACATATGACAAACGTATTTTTCTCTCAGCTCTATCTTTTAAACAATCAGAGAGTGAACAAGCCAAAACAGGATTTTAACAGCAGGTTCTGCATGGCTAGATTCCACATGATTTTACACTTCCACATGATTTTAAGGGACTGTTTGACTCTTGTTCTTATATTCTTTTTTCCACTCTGGAACTTGTATAGTACACGTAAAACATTTACCCACTTTTGAAGCACTCTGTTTTCATCAAAGAATGAGAACTGATTGACATGAACATATGATCTATGAAACATAAACCCCATATTTATTCCTCTGCACTGCATCAAACATTGAAAATGACCTATTAACTTCACCTAGCAGTAGCTACCATAGCTCAACTGTATAAATGAATTTCCCACACTTCTGGTAAAGAATTTCAAAAATCTGGTCCAATTAAAAAGATTTTGGCTTAGTCACATGGGCCAGATCTACATATGATGAGAAGTCTAAGCAGTTTACTTGTTCTTACCCTCTGTTTCTAACAACGGCCAATTTAGAGACAAATAAATCTAAGAAAAAGCCTAGGCTAATGGCAACTTCTAGAAAGCTTTAATCTTTAACCTTTTCAAACATATGTCCCCTTTTGTTGATCAAAATTTTTTCATGATATTGCCCTAATGTCATATATGTATTGAGAAACATGGACAACCCCCTCCCCCACAAATAGCTCAATTTATTGAGGGCTACATTATATATAGTACAATGCACCCACGTAACTAGCACCACACTCAAGATATTGGAACCTTTTCCATCAACCCAAAAGTTCCTCCAAGCCACTCTGCCATCCTCACCCCCCACACCCTACCCAATACACATGCCAGCCACAAGCAATCACCTATCTACTTCCTGTCATGACAGATTAAATTGGTCTGTTTTGAACATCCTATAAATGGAATAACACAGCATGTATCCTTTTATGTATCACCTCTTTACACAGCAGGGTGTTTCTGAGATTCACCCAAGTTGTTGTTTGTACCAGTACCTTGCTCCTTTTTCATTGCTAAGCAGTATTCCATTGTATGCATACTTCATAATTTGTTTATCCATTAATGTGGTGGATACTTGTGTTTTTACGATTTCTGTTATTATAACTAAAGCTGCTATGAACGTTCATTTACAATCTTTGTGTGGATATATTTTCATTCTCTCGAGGAAAAAAACCTAGGAATGAAAATGCTAGAGGCCTATGGTAAGTGTATGCTGAACTCTGTAAGAATCTGCCAAACAGTTCTGTGTGAATGCACTAAAAAATACGTTCATTTTCCAGATATAAAACTTTAATATTGAACGTTTCAGACTTTACACATCAGTTTCCTTTCTGTGCCCCACAAGACACCATCATGTTCTTCTGTACCTCCATGGAGTTCAGTGTACAGAGCCATCTCACAATGGGCTAAGGAACAGCTGCTATACACAGCTGTATGATTTTTTAATACGAAATACAGAACTAATTAGAAAGAGGATTCCCTTAACAGAGCCCCATGTGGGTACAAAGGACTAGTAAGTCACATGACAAGGAGATAACGCTCTTCTATGAGAGTTTATATGACACACATTCTTCCATGTAAGGTGTTAGGTTTGAATTTTCTCAACAGTCTCCCTACATAAGACCCCAGAGATCCTGTTTTCCTGTTACAGCTTCATGAGGCCTGTCTCCCTGTCTCCATGAGATAACAGCTGGAGGTTTCCACTAAATTACCTTATTTCCCGAGGCTACATTCTAAGTAGGATAAGAGAAGAAAATTGAGCTATCACTCTGCATTCTCCTGACTGGGATCTCTCCCAGTGAACTGGCTGGACCAAGACATGCAGGAAAGTAAGACACCCATGGTTGAAATAAATATTCTGATTAAACTGTTCACCCCAACTTGGGAATAAAGAACCACCACTCATAAATAAATGCCCTAGTGATTCCTTTCCAGGTTGTTATTTTCTGATTATGAACATAGGCAAGTCTATTATGAATATAAAATATAATAGGCCACAGAATTTGCATAGTTAAATAATCCTTCTCTCAAAGCCATTCACCCAAAAGGGTACATCTCCCCACCTCTTAAATCTGGGCTGGTCTGAGACTTCCCTTGACAAACAGAGTGTGGAAGAAATGATGGTATGGCTTTGGTACTCATTCACACTCTCTCCTTTGCTCTTTCTCTCCCTCTTTGAAACCCAAACTGGCCTGCTAGAAGGCAAGAAACACATAGAGGAGAAATGAGCCATCCCAGCTAAGGCCACTCTCTACCAGCCAGCCCTCAGTATACCCAACAGTTGACCAGAGATACTTAAGTGAGCTCAGTTGAGATCAGTAGAACTTTCCAGCTAAGGGCAGTCCAAACTGACAATCCACTCAATTGTGAGCTAAATTAATGTTTGGTGGTTTAAGCCAGGACATTTCTGGGGTAGTCTGTTATGCAGCAAAAGCTAACTGATACATTAATCAGCTAGGGAAATAGTTTCTTTCCCATTAGCAGTGCATAGAGTCTCCTCCTACAACTTCTCCTTATTTCCCGTTGCCCTGACTTTTTTGTTTTGTTTTTTCTGTTTGTTGCTGGGTTTTTTTTGCGGTACACGGGCCTCACTGTTGTGGCCTCCACCATTGCAGGGCACAGGCTCCAGACACACAGGCTCAGCGGCCGTGGCTCACGGGCCCAGCCGCTCCGCAGCATGTGAGATCCTTCCGGACTGAGGCACGAACCCGTGTCCCCCGCATCGGCAGGTGGACTCTCAACCACTGAGCCACCAGGGAAGCCTGGCCCTGACTTTTGACCCACTTTTCTGGCTCTTATTTCCTACTTGTCTATGTTCTCCTTTACCCCTATGCTGCCTGGTATGGGCTAAACTGTGTCTCCTCCAAAATTCGTATGTTGAAGCCTTAACTCCCAGTACCTCACAATGTGACTGTATTTGGAGATAAGGCCTTTAAAGAGGTAATTAAATTAGAAATAGGCTCTTAGGATGGGCCCTCATCCAATCTGACTGGTGTCCTTATAAGAAGAGAAAATTTGGACACACAAACAGACACTAGGGATGTGTGTGCACAGAGAAAAGATTTACATGAGGATACAGCAAGAAAGTGACCATCTTCAAACCAAAGAGAAAAGCCTTAGGAGAAACCATACCCGATGACACCTTGATCTTGGACTCTCAGCCTCCAGAACTGTAAGAAAGTAAATTTCTGCTGTTAAAGCCACCCAGTCTGATATTTTGTTATGGCAGATTTAGCGGACTAACACACTGCCTATGGGAGAAAAGTGCACAATAAACTTCCCAGCTTTTTTCCCTGACAATCACTCTGATAATTCCTGTCTTAAGCAAGGCAGGAAACCCTCCAAAAAAAGTCTTAAGCAAGCCCACTCCTGGCACATATCCAAAGAAAATGAAAACACTAATTCAAAAAGATACATGCACCCCAATGTTCATAGCAGCATTATCTACACTAGCCAAGATATGGAAGCAACCTAAGTGTCCATTGACAGATGAATGGATAAAGAAGATGTGGTGTGTGTGTGTGTGTGTTTGTGTGTGTGTGTGTGTAGCTATACACAATCAACTACTACTCAGCCATAAAAAAGAAATTTTGCCCTTTGCAACAACATGGATGAACCCGGAGGGTATTACACTTGGTGAAATAAGTCAGAGAAAGAAAATTACTGTGTGTTATCACTTACATGTAGAATCTAAAAAATAAAACAAATGAATGAACATATCAAAACAGAAACAGACTCACAGATATAGAGAAAAAACTAGTTGTTACCATTGGGGAGAGGAGTAGAGGGAGGGGCAAGACAGGTAAAGGGGTACAAACTACTATGTACAAAATTTAAAAGCTACAAGGATATATTTCACAGAACAGGGAATACAGCCAATATTTTACAATAACTTTATTTTTTTAATTAAAAAAAATTTTTTTTTTGGCTGCGTTGGGTCTCTGTTGCTGCGCGCAGGCTTTTCTCTGGTTGCAGAGAGCGGTTGAGGTGCGTAGGCTTCTCATTGCAGTGGCTTCTCTTGTTGTGGAGCACGGGCTCTAGGCACGTGGGCTTCAGTAGTTGTGGCACACAGGCTCAGCAGTTGTGGCTCTCAGGCTCTAGAGGTCAGGCTCAGTAGTTGTGGTGCACAGGCTTAGTTGCTCTGCAGCATGTGGGATCTTCCCGGACCAAGGCTCGAACCTGTGTCCCCTGCATTGGCAGGTGGATTCTTAACCACTGCGCCACCAGGGAAGCCCTACAACAACTTTAAATGGAGCATAATCTATAAAGACTTGAATCACTGTGCTGTACACCTGAAACTAATATAATACCATAAATCAACTATACTTCAATTAAAAAAAATTAGGTAAACAGAACTTTTAAACAAAAAGTTTAAACATGAAGAATCCATATTTGTCGTAAAAGAAATTTTTTAGATAACAAATAAAGTAAAATATAAGCTTGCCACTTTGGGGGGAGAAATATAAAATAAAGAAGTAAAATTTCCACCTCCATGCCATCCTGAGAAGGGATCCCTGCTGACATCTGGTATGTCTTCTTGCAGTGTGAACTTTAGCTCCTGCACTTCCCCACCGAATGGTAACCTCCCTGAAAGGCAGTGAGCACAGGCATGGGACATGGGCCCTTTTGCAGGTGGCACAGCATCCTAAAGCCCTTCCTTTGTTTGCAGAATTTCTGGGTCTGTTTTAGCAGCTGAAAATGGCAGACAGTTACTCTCATAACTGATCTGAAAGCACACATCTAAGTAGAGGAGTTTATTGTTGTACCTGTTTAATGGGATTTTACTATTGCTAGCCCTTCTGCTCCCATAGGAAATGCAGGATCACAGTGGGTGCATCAGACAGCAGGTGACAGTCTACACTTACTCTAGAAATCCTAGCCAAGGGCTTCTCCATGGAGCAAACTGTCAGAACCACCCTTTGGTATATTTAATAAAAATAATGACTCTCAATAATTGAGCACTTATTATGTGTCAGGCACCCTGTAAGAGCATGGGGTAGGTGTTGGTGGTGGTTTGTTTGTCTGTATCAGATGAGAACTGTATCCTCACAGCAATGCTATAAGCTCCTGCCAAACCCTGAAGACCAAGCTATACTGACCACAGTCAATGATGAGTTCTGGTTGGTCCCTGAGTCAGGCCTGGTGACATTTGTTGCCCCTCAAGGATTGGCTTCTCAGTTCTCACAGACAAGGGCTCCCACCTGGTCCTCTACCCAGGGGGGACTATACTTCTAGATGTTCCTGTTCAGTGCATAAAGGTCCCAGGAGCCCTAGTATACGTGTCTCCCCAAATTGCTTCTCCTAACCTAGCTGGGAAGGTAAGAAAAGCCCTTGTTTCACCTACACAGAAAAAAAGCCTCTTTCAGGAGGCCCTGCCCAGGCCCAGAAGTTATCTCCTACACTCATAGGTGGCCCTGGGTCCTTTGCCTTAATCAATTTCCTGCTTGTTTAATCAGTCTCATCTAATTAGTTCTCCCTGTACAGTTATTTGGATGTTTTCATTCAGTGCTCAAGTGTTTAATACATATACATACATATACACAAACATATATGTAGCTGCTTCCTACTCTGTTCTAATGAGGGTCAGGTAGAAAACACGTGTCTCTTCCCATCCTCAAAGTGTCTCGGGGCTAAAGCAACTTTCTCTCACCTCCCAGGAACAATCTTGCAGCTTGTATTAGATGAGCACTCTAAAGCCATCTGGAAATGGTTAAAGAATAGTTGCTGAGGATTTACAGATAAGAGTTATTTACAAAAGGAAAAACCTACACAGTCCCCACTACTCTCAAAGGAATGGACCAGAGGTCAAACATATTGGAAAAAAATGTGACTTATCCCAGCAACCGATCCTGGCAAAATCACCTGTCTTCCTCCTCACTCTCTCTCCACCTTCTGACTTCTTCCTGATTTTGATGCCTATGTCACAGCTTTCCCTTATATAAGAGAAGGGTTTTTCTTTGTTGTTGTTGTTGTTTTGCGGTACGCGGGCCTCTCACTGTTGTGGCCTCTCCCGTTGTGGAGCACAGGCTCCAGATGCGCAGGCTCAGCGGCCATGGCTCACGGGCCCAGCCGCTCCACGGCATGTGGGATCTTACCGGACTGGGGCACGAACCTGCGTCCCCTGCATCGGAGGCGGACTCTCAACCACTGCGCCACCAGGGAAGCCCGAGAAGGGTTTTTTTTTTTTTTTTCATTGTCTACATAATTGAAGACAATGACTAACACAGCTGAACACATGAATAAACCAGAGAACAGTACTAGTCATCACAACAAATGGGGAAGGTCACATGTTTGCTCTTTCCCAAAAGGCTCCCTTGGAATTCTTTTGTTTTCATTTGTTACATGAATAAACTCAGTATATATTTATTTAATAAAAAAGAATCTATTAAATAATACATTATACACTGCAATATTCAGCTTCTTTTTAAAAAAATAACCAAGATATCCTTATATGATGCTTACAATATTCATTTTTCGTAGGTGTTCAAAGGTAAACTTCACCTTTGCAGTTCTGTAAGTCACAATCTAGGAGGGTTGACTGGTTTCTCAGCTCAGTGTCCACAAGGCTAAGATCGGGATGCTGGCAGGGCTGAATTCCTTTTCAGAGTCTCTAGGGGAAAATTCACTTCTAAGCTCACTCAGTTTGCTGGAAGAATTTGTTTCTCTGTGCTTGTAGGACTGAGGTCCTGATTCCCTTGCATGCTGTTGGCTGGGATTGTTCTAGGCTTCTAGAGGCCGTCCCTATCCCTTGGCTCATCTTTCTCCATTTTCAAAGCCAGCAATGACACGTGGAGTCGTTCTCATTCTTCTACTCTCTCTGACCTCTCCCTCCCTTGGAATTCTAACAAGTGGCTTTAACCCAACAGCCTGTGCAGTGGCTTTGATTTGAATACCACCAACACTGTTCTCATCACAGTTCCGAGGGAGTGACCTTAAGCAAAAGAAGTGTTTGGAATCCAGTGCACCTATAATAAACCACCATGCAACTATATGGTTGCTGCTTTCTCTTGAGGTGCACTACCACAGTTCCAGAATCACTACAGGACAAAACGATAATAAAAGCAAAAGGAGGAGGAGCCCTGAATAGCCAAAATAATACTAGAAAAGAAGAACAAATTTGAAAGACTCATACTTGATGATTTTAAAACTTACTATAAAGACATGGGAATCCAAACAATGTGGTACTGGCAAAAGGATAGGCATATAGAACAACGGAGTAGAATTGAGAGTCAAGAAATAAACTTATACATCATGGCCAATTGATTGACAAGGATGCCAAGATCATTCAATGGGGAAAGAACAATTTCTTCAATAAATGGTGCTGGGACAACTGGATATCCACATGCAAAACAATGAAGCTGAATCCCTACCTCACACCAAATTCAAAAATTAACTCAAAATGAATTAATACGTAAATATAAGAGCTTAAAACCACAAAACTTTTAGAAGAACATATAGGGGTAAATCTTCCTAACTTTGGGTTTGGCAATGGATTCTTATATTTGACATGCAAGCAAAAGCAACAACAATAAAAAATAGGGAAATTCAACTTCATCAAAATTAAAAACTTATGTGCATTAAAAGAAATTATCATGAAAGTGAAAAGACAATCTATAAAATGAGAGGTCTCTGCAAGTCATATATCTGATAAAGATCAAGTATCTGGAATATATAAAAAAAAACTTTTCCAATATAATAACAAAAAGGCAATCAATCCACTTAAAAAATGGGCAAACAACTTGAACTGACATTTCTCCAAAGAAGGTATACAAACAGCCAACAACCACATGAAAAGATGCACATCATTAGTCAACAGGGAATGCAAATCAAAACCACATGTTGTACCATTTCATACTCATTAGATGGCTTTAATAAAAAGAAAAAGAAAGTAAGTGTTGGCAAAGATGTGGAGAAACTGGAACTCAAGTACATTGCTGGTGGGAATGAAAAATGGTGCAGCTACTGTGGAGAACAGTTTTGTAATTCATCAAAAAGTTAAACATAGGGACTTCCCTGGTGGCACAGTGGTTAAGAATCCACCTGCCAATGCAGGGGACGTGGGTTTGAGCCCTGGTCCAGGAAGATCCCACATGTCACGGAGCAACTAAACCCATGTGCCACAACTACTGAGCCTGCGTGCCACAACTACTGAAGCCTGCACACCTAGAGCCTGTGCTCCGCAACAAGAGAAGCCACTGCAGTGAGAAGCCCGCACACCGCAATGAAGAGTAGCCCCCACTCACCTCAACTAGAGAAAGCCCGCACGCAGCAACAAAGACCCAACACAGCCAAAAATAAAAAAATAAAATAAAATAAATTTATCAAAAAAAAAAGTTAAACATAGAATTAGTATATGACCCAGCAATTCCACTCCAAGGTATATCCCCAAAACAACTGAAAAGAAGGACTCAAATACATGTATACACATGTTCATAGCAGCACTATTCACAATAGCCAAAAGATGAAAACAGCCCAAATGTCTATTAATGGGTGAATGGATAAATGAATTGTGGTATATACATACAATGGGCATTATTATTCAGCTATAAAAAGGGATGAAACACTGATACATGCTATAACATGGAAGACTCTTAAAAACATTATGCCTAGTGAAAAAAAGCAAAGGTCAAGGGTTGTATGGTTCCATTTATACGAAATATCCAAAATAGGTAAATCCATAGAGATGGAAAGCAGATTGGCTGTTGCCACGGGTTGAGGAAGTGTAAAGTGGGGAGCAACTGCTTAATGGGTAGGGGCTTCTTTGGGGGTGATGAAAATTTTTAGAATTAGGTAGAGGTAGTGGTTGCACAAGTTTGTGAATGTGTTAAATGACACTGCATGGCTCACTTTAAAATGGTTAATTTTTGTTACATGAATTTCACTTCATTTTTTTAAAAAGGCAGAAGGAAGAAGAAAGACAAGGCAGGCAAAGCAACGCAGGTTTTTAGCTAAGACCAAAGCCTTGGGAACAGCAGAAATAAGCACCAGGAGGGGCGCGGGTGCTGGCAGATGTGCTCAGAGGGAAGAAGCAGAGATGGTGTGAACACAGGAAAAGGAGGTGGTTCAATCCGGCGATGGTGTCCTAACAGAAGAGTTGCATCTGTACGCAGTCTAGAATCCACAGAAATGGCCCTTTGTAAAGTCCCTGAAGGAAGGGCACCATGAGGACCACGAGGTAGAAGAAGTTCCTTAAAGGAAGGACAATGTGGTACCTGAAGCTCCTCAAGGTCAATCCTTTGCAGACTCTTCATTCCTTTACATTTGTACAAGAGAAAGAGCAAAGGGTTACCGAGGAGAAGAAAGAGGCAAGTTAACATCTCCAATGCCAGGGAGCTAAATTGGATTTGCTTATTTTTTTTTCTCCCTTTTACAGAAACAGACAAAACAAAGGGAACATTTCCATTGTAGGGGGAAAAGATCCACATTTCAGGTCTGAAAAAGATTCAGGGTGCCCAATTCAAAATAGGAGAGTATGTAACATGTGTGGGGACATGAAATTCTATCTTTGGAATAAGTTTTTGCTGTCACAACCACACAAAGCCTCTTGGGAAATGTCATACAAAGAAGAAAGTAGTTTGGAGCCTCACAAACATCCCTGGGAAATAAAAATGGGAAGGAACATATTATCTACAGTAAGACAACGTATGCAACATCTCCTTGTAAAGACTTCCAAAATCCAATGAAATCGGTGACACTGTGCTCATTTTCCAGACGGGAAAACCAAGCCCCAGGCTTCAGAGCTCACATTCTTCCTCCTACACCATAATGCATTGAGCCAGGTGAGAAATTATAAAAGTCACCAGGAGCAACCTCCAGTTTTCCAGTAAACTTCTAATTGCTTGGAGAAGGTGGTGTGACTTTTATTTTTCTATTAGCTCAATAAGGGCTCTCAAACATCTCCAACGAGACAATGCACTGTATCTATCCAAATTCCATACCGCTGTATTATCACTCGAGGAGTATACAAAATACTACCATTGCATCAGTTTCTTGCTGCTTATTTTTTATAAGAGTAGTGCCTTCTCTCTGCCCCCTGCATGCCCACTGTAAAAGCACATGGCCTGCAGCCATACGGGAAGGGTCAGTAGATCATGTCAGCACTTTTGCCAGAAGAGCCACTGGAATCGTCCTCAAACTGCTCTCTTCCTGCGTTTGTGACACTTGATTCCCCCGACAGGCCACAAAATATGGCAAGTAACGAAGCAGCTGCTGACCTGCAAGGTGGTCACTGCCCAAGGTCACTGGCTGGTTCCTTTCCTGGGAGGCTTTATTTTAGTCCTCAGGCCTCAGCAAGCTGCCCTTTCCCACCTGAGGACAGTGAAGACACAATACCTGCTCCTCTGTTCATTTCAAAAAAGTAGGCAAGGACTTTCAAATGCAACAATTTCCACTGGCTTTCAACATTTTATTGATAAATCCAAAAAAAAGGATAAAATAAAAAGGATCAGGGAACTAAACTGGATTTATTTTTTTCTCCCTTTTATAGAAACAGACCAAACAACGCAAACCTTTCCACTGTACGGGGGAAAAAAATCTATGTTTCAGATCTGGAAAAGATTCAGGCTGCCCAATTCAAAATAGGGGTGTGTGGAACACATGTGGAGACAAGAAATTCTCTCTTTGGAATAAGAAGTTCCTGCTGACACGACCACACAAGGACTCTTGGGAAATGTCACACAAAAGCAATTTTAATGTCATGATGACTTCAAAAATAGCATACTCACAAGCTTCATGTGAAAAGCCTGGTCGAAGAAACTAAAAAATATAAGGGCAACAGCTAAAATTTTCTATACTGGACTGTTAGACCTTTTCCAGTTTCTTCAAATCTTTCAGAAAACAAGAAAGGACAAATAACTTTGCTAATATAAACTTCTGAAATTTTCTTTGGCCTGAAAAATAGGATAAGCCTTCAGCATCTACTGAAGTAGAAAACTGACATTATTTTCCCAAAGGTATCACACTATAATTATATGGTTTATGCTTTTCTGCTCTAGCATTTTATTTTAAAAATTAGGAAAAGTTGAAAGTTCTTTTTTTTTTACAGTGAACAACCATATTCCCACCACCTAGCTTCTTTGAATATCTAGCCTTTTATCCAGCTCTCCATCCATCAGTTCTTGTTTTTTTTTTTTATTTTTTAATGTATTTCACAGTAAATACATTGCAGAGTTCAATACACTTTACCTCTAAACTCTTAGACTGCTGGCATTTAAAATCTTTTCTAGTTAAAGGTTGTGACTTAGCAAGAGGAAAGAGGGAGGAGAAAGTAAGTGAAAACTCATTACACACCTAGTTCCCTCTTAGAAGGGACATCCCTACGCGGTAGAGGGGTGTCCTTCTGGCAAGGGGAGTAAAGGGTTAGAAACTTCTTCCTTCTCTTTGGTTTTGCTCTCATCTCTCAATTATTCCACAAATCAAGAAAGGGAGGAGAACATTTGAGGCTGGGCCATGCCCACCCCTTGGGGATGCCTCTAACAGTAAAGATTAAGTGAAGATCATAAAAAGTGAATGACAGGCCAGTACTGACCAGTCACTGTCTAAACAAAAGACTTCAGGTTATCTTAAGGGCTGCCCAGTCTAGCTTACCAGGTAAGGGAGGGAAAGGGAGCCACTGAGCAGAAATGTGCCCAGGAATGAATGGTGTGTTCACGCCAGAGCATGCCCAGAGTATGGCTACAGGGGGCAAGATCCGTACAGCAGTGGCATTGGAGAGGGCCCCTGTGGTAGAAGTTCTTCCAACATTCTCTTCATACAATGTGACTGTAACACTCTCCCACTGGGAGGTGGGCATTTATGTCTCCTTCCCTTGAAACTGGACAGGCTTGTGACTCACCAGTAACCAAATAATGTGATGGAAATGATGCAGCATGATTGTTAAGGCTATGTCATAAAGAAGATCTGCGTCTCACTTGTCAGGAGGAATAATCACACTGGAGCCCACGTAAGCAGTCAGTCCAGCTGCCCTAAAGCCGCCATGCTGTGAAGAAGCCCACAGTTTCCCATGAAGACAGACATCATGGAGAATCCTGAGACTATATGGAGAGAGAGAGCCCAGCCAGCTTCCAGCTGCTCCAGCCTCTTGTCCTTTCAGCTTCAGATGCCATTTGAATGCAACTACCTGAGGGACCCCAAGCCGGAACAGCACAACGAAGCCCTTCTGGAACCCCTGACCCACAGAAAATGTGAGAGGTGAAAAGGTGGCTGCTTTTGTTTCAAGCCACCACATTTTGGAGTGATTCCTTACACCACAAAAAATAACTAAAACAGACCCCAGCGTATAAACTGGGTCATGATGATACCTCACCTCATACACTGCACAATCCAGGTCTTCACACCTGGTATCAAACTAGCCACTACCTACCTTTCTTATTGTGTAGTTAGTACTTCAGCCTCATCAGTTTACATGCAAGTACCCAAACTCTTCCAGAACCTTCTCCTGCAACACACATTATATACATATATATATATATAACTTTTTTCCATTGCCTAAGATGCCCTCTTTTCCTTTTCAAATTTTTTCTACATTCTACCCTTCATTCAAGACGCAGTTTCTTCCAAAAAGTGACCCTATGATTCTGCACTCCTCAGGGTTATCAGTGATATCTTAGCTGCCAAACCCAATCATTTTAATCATAATTCATGCCTACAGGGCATTAAGTCCCAAATGGAAGCAGCAATGGCTCATCAAGGACAGATCAGCTCACTTTCTTTGGACAACAATGCTGCCTCACTTCTTTATTGAATGGGGTTACCAAGCTGGGAGATTCAAAAGTGCTGACAAAAGTCTTATCTAAAGGAAGTAAGCCTCTTCCTAGAGTTTTTCTATAACATCCTGAAGTTGCATGTCCAATACAGTGCCATTGGCCAAAGGTGGTTTTGAGCACCTGAAATAAGGCTAGTCTGAACTGAGATCTGTTGTAAATATAAAATATACACAGATGAAAATTCTTTAAAAAAAAGGTAAAAATATAATTAATAATGTTGAATGTTGAAATGATAAGAATTAAGATATGCTGGGCTAAAATATATATTATTAAAATTAATTTCAAGTGTGATCTTTGACTTCCCAGCCTCCAGTACAGCCTTTTAACACAACCTCTTTTATTTTTTCTTTTTAAATGAGGCTATAGGAAAATTTAAAATTATTCATGCTGCTCACATGCTTTTTCTATTGGACCAAACTTTTGTGCTATGCTGAGTTGAAGGTGCCCAAGGAAACACCATATATTTCCATAAAAGTTTTAGGAAAATACTTTTAAGGCAAAGGTGAAATGTTTGGATATAAAATTTAAAAGGATGGTTAAAAGAGGTGAGAATGAAAAATAACAGAGTTAATATTTATGCTTGGAAATGTTTCTAGCAAGAATAAATGCCAACCATACAGTCACACAGTATCCTTGCTTCTTTTTCAGGGCACTGAAATCATTATCCATGATGAAATTCATATAAGGAAAGCTTTGAAATTTCAGACTTTATTTATTTTTTAACTCTAATATATGTAGCAATTCTACTAACTGAAAATTACCTAGGTGTCTCACTCACTGAAAATTACCTAGGTGCAATCACTTTAGGACTTAGATATTTGAAGCAGTAACTTACGACCTATTCAAGGGAAGAAAATGAATTTATACAGCTTCCGAAAGTATGTAAACTTGCACCAGGAAAAGGCCTAAGGGATGAAAAATGTGCCTGCGTGAGTGAGGAAGTGAGTGAGAGAACATGTGTCTAGGTAGAGAAGACACTCCAGTGTCTTGTTCAGATATCACTGGGTATATTGTAACTGTCCTGCGTGCCTACCTCCCAGCTTTTGTGTGTTTTGCTTCTAAAGATGGCACTAGCAAATTTCTTAAGAGGAACAGCCTTCAACTTCTAGAGCTGCTTCACCTGCAGATGTAGAGTCAAGTGCTCCCCAGTTTACAGCCCCTCTCCCACCAGCCCATAGCCAATGGCTGAGGCAGGGATGGGAAAGCCCAGCTCCTTACCTTGAGCAGAAGGAACAGATTTCTCAGGAGCAATTACACTCCAGAGCTCCCCCAGGGGTCAGGCTGAGGCAGGGACATTGCCCGAACCACCCCTCTGCTTGGCCCCCTCCTTCTCCCTTACCTTCCCCAACTCCCTAGTTCTCTTGGGAGCACTGCCTTAATAAAACACTTGTGCAAAAATCCCACCTCAGATCTGCTTAGGGAAGCCCAAGCCAAGAATTTTGTGATGTATGAATGGACCCTAAGAAAATGTGAAACCGGATTCTTATTGTTTTTTTTGTGTGTGTGGCTTTATATTTTCATTTTTTTAACATCTTTATTGGAGTATAATTGCTTTCCAATGGTGTGTTAGTTTCTGCTTTATAACAAAGTGAATCAGTTATACATATACATATATCCCCATACCTCTTCCCTCTTGCGTCTCCCTCCCTCCCTCCCACCCTCCCTTTCCCACCCCTCTAGGTGGTCACAAAGCACCTAGCTGATCTCCCTGTGCTATGCGGCTTATTGTTGTTTTTGTACCTCAGATAAGAGTTTCTATAACACTTAAGTATTTAAAATAACTGCACAGTTTAATAAGCAAGAAGTATCTTTGTTCCTCAAGAGCATTGCAGCAGCCCTAGAACAGAGGTCTTAGCCCTAGAAAAAAGATGCTAATAACTGGCACAGCATATATATCTCCAGGTGTGAAAGAAGTTAAGGGTAGCGTGTAAGGCTCCAAAGTAGAAGTAAAAATAGAGAGAAGTCAGCTTAAAGTTTGGTGAGCTTCATAACTGACACTGATGTTATCAATTCTATACATAATCAATATTTAATAAAAACAATTTCAAGTCATTCAGAAAACAAGAAAGCACCCCAACATTAGGTAAATTTCCCCCAAAAAAGAGTCTACCTTCCAAACTGAAATAAAACAGGGCAGTAGGTATCAAGGGTTGTTTTCTTCCTTTTCATGAAACTTGAAGACAGCCTTTGGTTTAACTAGGCTAATAAATTCCTCTTTACGAAGAGTCATTCAGAAGCTAGAAATTTAAGAGTGAAGATAATTCATCTCATTTTGTTTTCTATAAATATTTCTTATTTTAACACTGATAGAAAGCTAAGTTGAATGTAACATAAATAAGAGAAATCTAAAATACACCTTTTGCCATTAAGGGATTAAAATATATTCTGAATGCCTACTGTGGATGTAATAGTCCTAAAAAAAAAAAACACTTAGAACTAATGTACAGCCCACTGTTGGAATCATGGCAAAATAAAGCAGGCTTTCAAGATGAAACCAGAAAGGTCCAGATGCCAGGGTCTAGATAGTCCCCATTTTAAATATGGGAAGACATTATAAAGGAACCCGATTTCACTTCTATTTAAAAAAAAACCTCATCATAAAAGGTATCCAACAATTGAATGTTGCTAGAGTGGGATGTTTTTAGTTTTAGGAGAGGATAGCACAAAATACACAAGAATTCTCTCTTTGGGAAAAGGGCAAGCCTAACATAAAGATAACAATCAACCAACCTGGTGACATGTGGGACACCAGGTCCCATCAAGTCCTAACAGGTGTGGGGATGGAAGAGTAGCCCACATACTATGTTAGCTGTCCCAGGACCCAATGCCATCTAAAGTCTTTGTAAAATCAAATGCATGGCATTTATACCACTTAATATAGAGGAAATCATTCTTGGAACTTACAATATAGAACAAATAACTTCTAAGCTCTGTTTTTTTTTTTTTCTTTTGGACTCTTAAATCAAGTGTTTATTTTCACTAAGTACCTAATTCTTTATAGGGACAATTTATAATCTAGCTGATAAACAATGACTTATTTTTTAAGGATAATACAACTATTGTACAGAGAAAGTGGATAGTCCAGAAAAACAGTTTTTTAAAAAAGAGTAAAAATCAGACATTGTGTCTACACTGATTTAAAGTCCCTACTGAATTATTCAGCAACCCCTACTCCGATTTGCCTGCTAAGACATGGTTTATGAGTCATCCGTGGGGAACAGTAAAATATACTGCACTTGACTAAAAATAAGTAGGAAAATTTAATAATAAATCTACTTTCTTGATAGTCTTGGGTCATCATTAAATACTGATCACTTGGAGAAGTGTTGGGCTGTGTGATTCTTCCCTCCCCTCACAGAAAGGTCAGAAGAAAATCAGCCACGGGCCCTGCCAGAAGATGATGGGATATCTGACATGACATGAAACACGGAGAAGAAAATAATATTGATTTTAAATGCCTGGAACCTGGAGTTCACTTATCGAGATGAACAGCAAAGTTGCTGGTTATCTTCTCCTTGTGATCACTATAAAATGACTTCTTGTCCTTTGAAGTAAGAAATGACACATACTCCAAATGTTTTACTTATAACACCAAGTAGAAAATAGCAATTTGACAAAGGGGTCAGAAAAGAACATTTGCTAGGATTCTGGCTCTTGAATAAAGCATAGGCAAGTTATTGTTTATAAATAAAAAGAACTGTGCATATATATTTTAGATTTCCATTTTAGTTTTTCTTTAAAGATTTGTAAAATGGAACTTTAGAGGAACATTGGAAGGATTTAATTACATCATCCTTATAGGTAGCTGCCATAAAATGGAGGGTGTACTACAACTGACAATGATTTTTCCCGTCTGTGAGGATCTTCTTAAACAAAATGTGCATAAGATTAAAAACAAGTCGCATACATTTCTCCTCAGAAAGAATTACAGAGAACAGCAGCTTAAGATCTGATGCTTACTAAATGCAGGCAATACTCCCACAGACGGCAAACAGAAAATCCAGCAGAAAATGAAGTACCCAAGGTTGGTGGAATGAATCAACTTGAATCTAGAAAATGCCAGGAGTTGAACACTCCACCACATCAAGGAAAACATCTGTGAATCAGTTTTGAGAGGCATTTCAGATGGGACATCAGTGTGAATGAAGGGATTCATTTTACAGACCGAAAGTTCTAGAACCCCACATCTAGCAACCTACCCATTGTGTGCAGCGTACTTACCAGATGGCTGGGGACTGACTGAAGGTGACGTCCACTTCGTCAAATCACAGCGCTGTCCTCTGTGGAGGAAGGACACAGATCAGAGAAAAATCAATGTGAAGGAAATTTAGAATTCTCATAGAAAAAAACAGCCCTTTGCACTTCAAAATCAAAACCTATAATATTCTTTAAAACACATGAGAAAGAGACATTAATAAATTAGTTTCTAAATGGATGACAAAAACAGACAATCATCAAATCAGAAATCTTAGTGCTACACCCAGCCTACAGGGTTTATACACTCTCTCTACTAAGCTGCTGATCTACAATTCAACCTCTTAACCTATCAAAATAATTCAGCAGCAGTTGAGCAACAATGATATTCAAAATGTTCTAGAAGTAGATATAATGATCTTTCCCTGATTGATAGTGAAACTGATAGTAATTTTAAGAAATCTTTTGAAGAAGAGCAGTACTGAATAGGAAAGATTTACAACGAAATTGTATCTATGTACAAAGAGTCATTATTTTTGATGTGTGTTTTTGTACTGCCTTCATTAACAAGTTGTTATGTAGTTTTGGACTTGACATTGAATTTAGAATTCAAGATCTTTCCAAGATTTTGTGTTGGGTGGGGGAGTGGCATAGTTCCAGGTGGCGTCAGAAGTACATAGAAGTAAGAGGAAGCCCATCTGCATTTGGAAAGAAGTTAGAGGCAGAAAAATTGGCAATTGAAATACGGGAAAATGATGTCTGTAAAATCTGAACTGGGATTTTCCCAAGGTCATCATTTATTTATGGAGATGCCCACAGTAAAGTCCCAGGTAGAAAGGTACATCCACAAATGAAAAATATGTCATTACAAAAAAAAAAAAAAGCAAACTTGGGTCTATATAGACAGACATGGAAAAAAAATTCTCAGGACATAGTATTACTTTTTAACACCTCAATTAATGTAGTAATACGTGTACTATGACCCCAGTGTGTTAAAACAAACCTCACTAATCTAGGTATAAAAACACAGACATGAATATTGTTATATTCAGAGAACATATTTGAAGGGATAACAAGAAACTCAACTGGGCTGCCTCTGGAGAACTGGTACTGTAGGGAGGTAAAAAGGGCCTTTGCATTTTAACTAACATTGAACAATTATGCAATATTTTATCACAAAACATATTACTTTTACAATTAAAATTGAAAAAAAACAAGAATCCAATTCATCTAAACTTCCTATGGAAATAAACATTCCATTTTAAGTACATAGAAATAGAGAATATACAGCATCATCTACACATACTTCACTGATTTATTTATTTATTTTATTTTATTATTTTTTTTTTTTGGCCGTGCTGTGAGACTTGTGGGATCTTAGTTCCCCAACCAGAAATCAAATCCAGGCTCTTCGCGGTGAAAGCATGGAGTCCTAACCACAGGACTGCCAGGGAATTCCCATTACTTCACTGTTTAGTAAATATTTACTAAGACCCAGCTTTAAGCATGGATTGCATCATCATATTTAATCGACATAAAAACTCTAAAATATTTGTACTGTGATTATTCCCATTTTATAGAAGAGAAAACTGAGAAGTTGGGTGTCTATTCAAGAATTGCACAAAGCTGGCATTCAAAACCAGGCACCCTGACCAATGTTTAGCTTCCATGGTACTACCCCCTCCATGGCATTTACCATAGTTTCGATATTACATTTATACTTGTAAGTGATGTATTAATATGAGACTATAAATTGCATGCAGACAGGGATCATGTGTGTATTAGAACCATGATGTATATCCCCAGCACCGAGATAGTGCCTCCCCACGGCTTCATTGAAAAGGTGAATTATTAAGTGCCCCACCTAGAGCTGGGAAGTTAAAAATGTTTTATATCCTTTGGGACAGTAAAACAAGATGAGTTCCAAAAAAGGTCAATAATTAATTAACCCTGCTATACCATGCTCCTCGCTTTGAGAAACCACTTGCTACCCATGTCCTTCTATAACCAGAGATTTAAATACTGGACACATTTTCGCTTTCCTTCTATAATTCCCTAAGTGACTATCCAGCATAAAACTGATGCATTGTTCCATAAACCTTTCTGCTTCATGGCTAGGATATTGCAACATTTGGGAAAGCCAATGTTGAAATACTTAACTACATGGGACTTCCCTGGTGGTACAGTGGATAAGAATCCGCCTGTCAACACAGGGGACACAGGTTCGATCCCTGGTCTGGGAAGATCTCACACGCTGCGGAACAACTAAGCCCGTGTGCCACAACTACTGAGCCTGCTCTCTAGAGCCCACGAATCACAACTACTGAGCGTGTGTCCTGCAACTACTGAAGCCCTTGTGCGGAGAGCCTGTGCTCTGCAACAAGAGGAGCCACCGCAGTGAGAAGTCCGTGCGCTGCAATGAAGAGTAGCTCCCGCTCGCCACAGCTAGAGACAGCCCACATGCAGCAACAAAGACCCAACACAGCCAAAAATATAAAAATAAAATTAAATCTTAAAAGAAAAGTTAAAAAAAAAAGAAATACTTAACTACAAAGAGGTGAAGCAGTAAAAACAGTTTGTCATGAATTATTTAGCTCTTGGCATATAGTGGGCAAACTACTATAACTGACTTAGTGTTGTAGTCATATGTGAATCAAGGCCTCAACCTACCAACATTTTCATCCTAGTATTATTACTCTAGGTGTTGAAGGGTGTAAATGGGTCTTTGGTAAAGGAGAGACTGAATAGATGAGTGAGTGTGTGTGGGTGTGAGTCTGTGAATAGGCCTCTATGACTCTCTGTGTGTTTATGTGTCTCTGTGTGTGCACTGGTCTTTCAAAAGAGGAAAGATAGTTTTCTATAATGTAGACAGAAACCTAATAAATAGTTACACAAAATCCCCAAATCTCAGATCCTATTAGTGCTGGTGTAAACAACAGCTGTTTTTCATTCAACAAGGGTGCCAAGACTATTAAAGAGGGAAAGATAGTCTATTCAACAAATAGTGCTGGGACAACTGGAAATCCACACACAGAGGAATGAAGGTGGACTCCTATCTCACACCATACACAAAAAATAGCTCAAAATGGATCATAGATGTAAATATAAGAGCGAAAACTATAAAACTCTTAGGAGTAAATATAGGAACAAATCTTTGTGACCATGGGTTAGGCGATGGTCTCATAGATATAACACCAAAAGCACAAACAACGAAAGAAAAAATGAATAAGTTGGACTTCACGAAATTAAAAACTTCTGTGCTTCAAAGGTCGTCATCAAGAAAGTGAAAAGACAACCCAAAAAACAGAAGATTTTTGCAAATCACGTATCTGATAAGAGACTTATATCCAGAATATTTTAAGAAGGACTATTATAACTTAACAATAAAAAGACAAATAACTCAATTTAAAAATGGGTAAATAATCTGAATAGACATTTCCCCCCCAGAAGATATACAAATACATAAAGAGATGTTCAACCACAAGAGAAAATTAAGTCAAAACCACAATGAGATACTACTTCACACCCACTAGGATAACTATAATCAGAAGACAAATTAGAAAAAGTGTTCGTGAGAATTTGGAGAAATCAGAACCCTCCTACATTGCTTGTGGGAATATAAAATGCTTCAGCTGCTTTGGAAAATATCCTGGCAATTCCTCAACTGGTTAAACATAGAATTACCATATGGCTCAGTAATTCTGTTCCGAGTTATGTACCGAAGAGAAATGAAAATACATGTCCACAAACAAAAAATTTTCATGTACATTTTTCGTGACAGCATTATTTATAATAGCCAGAAGGTGGAAATAATCCCAATGTCCATCAACTGATAAATGGCTTAAAAAATGTGATATGTCCATACAATAGACTGTTATTCAGCAATAAAAAGAATGCAACATGAATACATGCGACAACATGGATGAACCTTAAAAAAATTATACTAAATGAAAGAAGCCACTCACAAAGGCCACATATTGTATGACTCCATGTATATGAAATGTCCAGAATAAGCAAATCCACAGAGATAGAGAGCAGATTAGTGGTTGTGCGGGACTGGAGGGGCAGAGAAGGTGGGGAGTGGACGCTCAGGGGTGTGGGATTTCTCTTTGGGGTGATGAAAATGTTCTGAGATTAGACTGTAGAAACGGTTGCACAACTTTGTGAATATACTAAAAACCACTAAATCATACACTGCGAGTGGGTGAATTTTATGTTTTGTAAATGACATTTCATTAAAGCAGTTAAAAAAAGGTTATCTTTCAGTAAGTTGGCCAGTAAATATTAGTTGGCTTCTTTCAAAAATGACAAAATACTTACTTACACTCTCCAAGAAAACAGTAAGTAGTGAACATTTGCATTTTTACGAGACAAACTATTGTAATTCTCCATGGGATTTCTTGTGATGGGAAATACATACAATTATATTTTACCTTTGCCAAAGAAGAGCGTATGCCTGCAAAGTACCACTAATGACAGATGCCACAGTGCTTGAGATATAGTCTTATTTCAAAGCAATGAGGAGCTTTAGCCAAGTGTGAAGTTTTTATTTCTTAGTGGAGGGAAAAAAACCTACAAATATCTGAGGCTTACATTACGAGGCCTAATTTTGTGAATCTACATACTGAACGCAAAGGACTAGCATTCAATGCTCTTCCCAAGATATTCAATATTGAAATTTTGTTTTCAGGTGAAGAATAACTGGGCAAGACTGAATCAAAACAGAGATCATTTCACTGTGATCTGCTACTGAACATGGAAAATTATTGTTTTGCAAACAAACAGAATGTTAGAAAACAGTTATGTCAGTGATTTTTTCCAGTGTAACCAACCACCTCAAACCTGTGTGGCTTAAATTAGCAAATATTTATTTTGGTTCACACAATGATCTCAAGTTGGTGAGAATGGCAAGAGTGTAGATCCCACTGCACAAGCACTTCTCAAGCCTCTGCTGTGTCACATGTGCTAACGTAGCATTGGGCAAAGCAAGCCATGTGGTCAGGCCCAGATTCAAAGGATGGAGAGAGAGCCCCATTTCTTGATGGGACTTTGCACCCTTTAAGGGCATGGATACAGGGAGGGAAAGACTTGGCGGCCATCTTTACAATCTACCATAGTATCGTTTCCAAATGGAACACACTCCCACTGATGGCCCACAGATATTTTACACAGATGTATTCATGGTACAGCTTACATATAAAATATATGTATGTTACCATGGTACATGGAGAGAGAATGTACAGTGCATATACATTAATGCAACTTCTATTTATGGAAAATGATATCAGGTCTCTATTGAAATTAATCGTATCACTATAAATGTACTAATGGCTATTTACTATAGTAACGTTATCATGTTACCAGTTATTTATCAGTTATCTTTTCTTTTTAAGTGAATATATTTGAGTGGAAAAGATGAGTAATAAGTTCAGGTGAAAGACAGATTTCGCCAAATCCATAGAAGTGGCTCAGGAATAATCCAAGTTTAGAAACCCATGGGGTAGGACAATGCTTCTGAAACTTAACATACATACAAATCACCAAAGTTATCGGCAGATTCTGGTTGAGACCAGAGATTCCGCAGCTCTAACAAGCTCCCGGGAGGTGCTGATGTTGCTGGTTCTAGAGCACACCCTGAGCAGCAAACACATAGAAGGGCAGAAGTCTGGCTATCAGAGAAAGCCGAGAACAGTCATTTTACCAGCCGTGTGGTCTTCAAGCAGCTGACTTCACCTCTCTGAGATCATTCCTCATCTGTAAGACGTAAGTAATGTTAACACCCATCTCAGAATCTCTCTCTCTCTCTCTCTCTCTCTCTCTCTATCTATCTATCTATCTATATATATATATATATACATATATATAAATCACCTTGCTGTACCCTGAAACTAGCACTATATTGTAAGTCAACTATAGTTATATTTAAAAAAAAAAAGCAATAGGATCTTTGAAACTCATTTTGCCAAAGCAATCACATTTGATACTTTAACATAAGATTATGCACACATTGACATCTCCTCAGAGCCACTCTACAAGCATATACTGAGCAAACCCTGTGGCCTGACACTGTCCTTAGCTCTGAGGACATGACAGTGACCAAGCAAGAGAAACCACTGTCCAAGTTGAGCTCACACCCCAAACCCCAAACTGCTCACATAACTCTCTCCTCTGAGTTGCACTGAAAGAGAGGCTGCCGAGGGCCTGATGTGGCCACATACATGTTTACACTTCCCTACGGTGATCTTTGAACATTTGAGCTGATTGTTAACACTTACATAATGGGAGAGTTCATATAAAATATCGGAACCCCAGCGTCTCTTGGAAATCTGGAAGACTGGGCAACAGGGACCCAGAGAGCCGCCTGTATGCCAGCTGTGTGGTGGCTGTCGCTCCTGAGAAGGTATGGGTCTGCCAGGTCCCCACAGCGCCCCCTCCTGGTCACTCCCACGAGATGGCCCCTCACCCATGTTCTCTGGCTCTTCTCCCTGCACTGGGTTAGCGAGCCCCCCCAAATGAAACCACAGTCAGCAATGCTGACGAGCATGGAAAGAAGGGGAGTCCACCTTCCTAGTCTGCGCATTTTCCCTTTACCATCGTGCAATAAATGTCTAGCAAGGGAGCAATTTCCTCATTCCTCTGCCCCTCCTTAAAGTCTAAAACTGCCAGTTTGAGAAACCATTCTAAGCTCTGCCTCGATCTGGATCTGTCATTTACTGTGGCTAACTGGATCTAAAATGGTTAACTGGGGGCTCTTTATAGGAGTTTATTATGAGTCATTTTATGAGTGTCATTTTTTTTTTTCTCTAAATAGTGGCAATGGCTTTGCAATTACCTAGCTACCTTCTTTTGTTTGGTTTCCCTCGTGCATTAGACACAAATTTAGTAGCTCTTGGTACTGTAGGTCAGAAGTCTGGGTCCAGCTGCTGGGCTGTCTGTTGAACAAGGCTAAGATCAAGGTCTCTGTAGGCTTCCTTCCTTTCTGGAGCCTGAGGAATGATCCACTTCCAAGTTCAGGCACGTTGTTGGCCAGTTTCACTTCCTTACAGTCATAGGACTGGGGGCCGTTCCCAGCTGGCTGTCAGCAGGGGGCCAAGCCAAGCACCCAGATGCTACCTACACTCTTTGCCTCACAGCCCCACCTCTTCCAGGCCAGCAGTGGAGAATCTCCCCCTCATGGAATCTCTCTCTCTCCTTGAATCTTTCTTTAGTCCCTACTAGAGACTCAGCTGACTAGGACAGGCCAACCAAATAAAAGCTCATTCTGCAAGTCAGCTGCACCATCTAACATAACCTCATCACAGGAGTGACATCCATCAAGGTCAGTCACCAGGGTAGGAGTCCTGGGGCCATACGAGAATTCTGCCTGCTATACCTAGTACCTAATTGCTGCATGCATTTGTTGTCTGTATGCATTTTTTTTTTTCTCAGGTTGGGAGCTGACATCATGTCACAAGGAAGGCTAACTGGCCAACAGACAGGATGTATGGAAGTTAAACCCAGCGAGTAGCTTTGTAACAGTTCTCCCGTTCATCACTAGAGTAGCTAATGTTCTAACCCTAAGAATGCATGTACTCTGCCAACTTCCAGATGTATATGAGATGCTTCTCTTCTTGAACTTAAACTGACCTTATGAAATTAGATGTGCAGAAAATTGATATTCTGAAGGAGAAGGAGGGGGAGAAGAAGGAGAAGAAGGAAAAGAAGAAGAAAGCAGATATATAACTAGTACCTAGAAGGACCAAAAAAAAAAAAATTTAAGTATCCAAATATCATCATGCGCTAAAAATTTTTAAATTAAATTGTTTTATTTTCTACATGGTCTCAACCAATTTAACAGCTTTTCACTCAACAGACTTGGCTATTTGGAAATTACATAGAGGCAATGTATACATAACCACACTAACAGTTGAAGGAAAAGGATAAAAATAATTAAAAGCATGCTTAATATAGTCACTAGCTCATGGCATAATAACCAATTAATGAGAAATTACTAAGTCCAGGTGCTGCTCTCAGTGTTTCATGTATATTAACTCATTAAATCTCACCAAACTCCATGTAGCAGAAACTTTCTACAGAAGAGGAGACTGAGTCACAGGGTAGTTATATTAATGAGCCAGAGTCACGTGGTGAGTAAGAAAAGGCGTGTGAATTCAAACTGTGGACCCTTTCTCTTAAAACCACAGCTGTCTGTGCACTTATCTGTGTTTCCATGTTGTGAAATAGGGATGCTTCCTGCACCTATTATACAGCACAAGGTGGTGGCCAAGCACTTATGCACTGCACTCAGATAGATCTGGTTCACATCCAAGGCCAAGGGGTGAGAGTTGGGGCTGCAGCCTTGCCAAGGGGTGTGACTCTATAATTTGCATAAAGACACCCCATGTGCCAGCAGCAGCCTTGTCCAAGCAAGCCTATGAAGTCTTCTTAAAAAAGAAAATAATCCAGGCATTCCTTAACCCCCTATATCCTAATTTGGAAGAGGAGAGATGAAAACAGTGATTGATTCCTTCTTTCTCTTTTTCATTCCTTCCAAACCCTTTTCCATTGTCCTACATTTGAAATTGAGAGATTATGAAAAGATAGCAACAAAGCAAAAGCTAACACTAGAAGCAAAGAATAGAAACCACTGGCTCCCTTTCCTACTATAGAGAAGAAAGTGAGCCTTTCTTTAGGTAATGAGAAAGGAAAACCCTGTAGTTCAATACCCTCCAACCTTTTCCATCAGTTCCACCCAGCCAAAGCAGGGTCATCATGGCATCGGGTGCCATCAGCAGCACAGACCCCAAGAAACACAGGCTTAGCAGTTGTAATAATAGGTCACTGGAGGAGGAGATGGAGGTGGAGGTGGAAGTGGAGTGGGGGTAGGAGGCACATCCTGATATCTGTATTAAAGGAACTCTTGATTTCCGAAGGGGAGGGGAGTGGGGAAGGGATGGCTTAAGAGTTTGGGGTTAGCAGATGCAAACTATTATATATAAGACAGATAAACAACAAGGTCCTACTGTGTAGTGCAGGGAACTATATTCAATATCCTGTGATAAACCATAATGGAAAAGAACGTGAAAAAAAATAATATGTAAACACCAGAAACTAACATAACATTGTAAATCAACTATACTTCAATTAAAAAATAAATAAATAGAAAAGGAACACTTGCTTTCAACGATGCATTTCCACAACTAGGTTGGACAAGCTCAGGAGTCAGGTGGCATTTACTCAGTGATTGCTCCTGGTACCGGCAAGGCGCTGACCAAGGACTGTTACCACTCAGGGTCCTCTCTGTGAGGAGGCGAGTGATTAGAACTATTCTTTAATCAGTCCTCTTTATGTTCTCCTATGGTTCCATCTCGGCTCCATTGCCCTGGTGGGCACAGAGCAGAAATTACAGAAGTATAAATGTATTTTGTCAGAGAAACCTCCCTTTAATCTGATGCTTTCTGGAGTTGCTTATTTGGGGGAGGTCTTAGTTTTTCCCAAGTTTTATTTGGTAGAATTTCTCAAGCCACATAATTTGACTTAAAATTGCTATGCACTGCAGCCAGAACACTCAAATAGGTTTGAGATCAGACATAATTCTCAAAGTCCTTGGCTGCCTGTGGTCGTCAGTGATCCCTCAGAACATTCAAACAGGGTCTTAGTTTCAGAAACTTGGATGTGTGCCAACCCAGGTAATTATTCTCTGCCTACCTTATTTCCCCAGGCAATTTTAATTGAAAATGGTATTATCCTTTACCTCAGTTCTAATCTGCTCTGAAGTGTCCCTGTGTCCTGCTTCTTCCTCCCATCATAAGCTAACTGAGCTGGTTTCCTTTTGAAGCTTAAGTTAAAAAAAAAGAAATGTTTCTGAGTCTCCCAAGGGGGGAAATATCAGATAAATATGAGCCATTTAATTAGTCTCAAACCAGTGCACCAAATACCACTGGCAGCAGCTGCAAGAAACCCCTCCTTGATGCCTAACCTTATGAAAAGTTTCTTTTGTGGATAGAAATACAAAGGTTTTCTTACTGAGAACTGACCAAAAAAGAAAAAAGGGTGGGAGGAGGGGAGTGGGAGAGACAATGAGATGACTTTACTCTCCTGAAATGATTTTAAAAGGTACTGTTGCCTTGATTCAGAGTTGGCAGAACAAAATGCACCATTTAACACAGGATGCCTGAAATTCAATGAAAATGCAACAGAAATGTGCTTTTTGGTTACTTCCAACAAGCATGAACTTAAACCAGTAATGTCCAATAGAAATATGATGAAAACCACAATTGTGAGTTACATATGTAATTTTAGTTTCCAGGAGCACTCTTAAAAAGGTAAAAAGAAAAAAGAATACTACTCAGCAATAAAAAGGGAAAGAACTCTTGGTAACATAATTTGGGTAGATCTCCAGGGAACTTTACTGAGCAAAAAAAGCTAATCTCAAAAGGTTACAAACTATATAGTTCCATTTGCATGGCATTCTTGAAATGACACAAGTACACAAATGGATAACAGATTACTGATTTCCAGTAGTTAGGGAGGAGAGGAGGTAGGCTATGGCTACAGTATCTGGCAAACCTGATCCTTGCGATAGAATTCTTATGTATTTTGACAGTGGTGGTGGTCATATGAACCTACACAGGTGAATAAATTGCACAGAACTAAACACACACACACAGAGACACACAAACACCAATACATGTAAATCTGGTAAAATCTGAATAAGGTCAGTGGGCTGTATCCATATAAATTTTGTGGTTGTGATGCTATACCTAGGTTGTGTAAGACGGTACCAACTGCATGTGAATCTATTATAGTCTGAGAATTAAAAGTTTAAAAATGTGAATTTAATATTAATAAGAGTTAACCCAGTATTTGCAGAATTTTCTTATATAATTCAGGTACATGTAATTGATAGAAAAATTACTGAGGTGGTTTAAAATTCCTTTTTTTTTTCTTCTTGCATTCTAAGTCTTTGGAATCCAGTGTGTAGTTTACATTTAGAGAACATTTCAACTCCCACGTGTGGCTCTGACTCCAGGTACTGGGTAGCAAAAATGCTTCAGACTGAGCCTAATATCCATTTCCCAACCCCCTCCAGTGACACAAACTAACATTGAAACACCTTTGCTTTCTGGAAGTCTCTCCCAGGGCAGGTTTATAATGAAACCCTTAGAGCTTAGACAGTCACTGGAAAATATGATCAGCTGGGAGAGAAAATTTCATCACTGGTACCAACCTGAATTTGTTTTGGACCACAGATCCAAGATACAAATGAATAACTAATCCCTATTAAGGAGACTTCTAGTATCTTCTAAGAAATAATTCCTAAGAAGAATTTCAAGAGCTATAACACATAGACTGGGCTCAAAGATTAAGATTTTAAACTATTTTTGAATCTTTGTAACTTTTCCTATTGGGTTTTTTCTCTCTCTCTTTGCGTTCCTATTTCCCCGTGGTGATTAGAAGTGCGATGATTTAAATAAGAAAGCCTTGTGGCCATGAAACTCAGAGATTCAATTTTCCTCCTCAGTCAGTCATGGAGGAGAAAGAAACAGGTGGTAAGTGTGTGATGGCAACTTTGAAAAATACATAAAATTAGGCCAAATCTCTTGGGACTCTGAAAAGTAAAACAGAGAGCAGACTTGGTTCTCAGACCAGGTGTGATAAGGAGCCCAGGGCTCAATCTCAAAAGACCAGTGCAGTCTCCATCCTTCAGAGAAAGTGGAAACGAGATGAGGAAATACTATTCCCAAATGGAGCCTTGAGGTATAAAAAGAGTGGGTTTTGGAATGAGAGAGACCTATCTTTGAGAATACAAGTCAATTAACCTCTCTTGGCCCTAGCTTCCTTGTTTGTAAAGCAGCAAAATTATCTACCTGACTCATTGTTGTGAAGTTAAACGGAATAATACACGAAAAGTGCATATCACATTCCCCAATCCACGGTGGGTGATCAATTACTGTCCTCTCCCTTCTCTATTTCTGCACTCAAGTAAGGAGGCACATAGAGAAAATGATGTGTGCAAATGAAGCTAAGAATAGTAACAGAAGAAACTCGAGTTGTTGCTCTAGAGTAATGCCAGAGAGAAAAAATATTTCATTTTAATCTGTTGTGCTTCACTTCTAATCTGCTGGTAGGAAGCTGGTTTCAGGATCAATCTAGATTTATAGCACTCTTGAGACAGCTAAGTACGAGAGAAGCAGGTACCCCTAAGGCAGAGGACACAAAAGAGTCTAGAAAAATGGAAACAGAGCTGGTTTGACCAGAGAATCATGACCTCAAAAACCTTTATGGAGTCACATCTTTCATAAACATAAAATGCATCCTCCAGTCAGCAAGTGAAAATAGAAAAAATAAATAAATAAAGAGTATGGCACAGTTTACAAGAACCACTCAATGCCTTAAGTTCTCTTGTTATGAATTATGTAAATTTGAGACTGGTATTTATGTTTGTTGGATCATTTTTTTTTGGTCACAGACAACTGGTCAACCACTTGTTCTATGAGAAATTACATCACCAGCTGGCCCACTAGAGCCCAATACACTGGGATATGGATATAAGTTGGGTTTTTATTGATGGAATTGAACTGTACAAACTCTTCAAGACCCAGAACATGGCTGCTGAGGCCAAGGCCCTGACACAGGTACCATATTGAATAGATGGGCTCCAAATGCACAGTCTAGAATAATCTGTATGGACAACAGCCTGCTCTGATTCTGTTTCCTGTTCATCTGCATTTGATTTTATGAACAAACTAAAGCAGCTGATTTATCTACAACTCTAACAAGTTCTCCGTCTTTTTCAGCACCACCACCGGCACCAAACTAGGCTAACCAGCTGGCAGGATCCCTCTGAAACAGCTTCTGGGAGAATGTGGGATGGTTTTCTGCCACTGCTACTTCTGACCTCAGAATCAAAGTCTACGAGTACTACCTGAAGCAAGACTAAGTCTCGCAAGGAAACCCCAGCAACTGAAGTAAAATGAAATGAGGAACTAAGACACAGATGTGCTCACTCTCCTAGGAAATTCGGGCTTCTCCAGTGGCTGGACTCAGAGGCAGAGCTGGTTTTATTAATCAAGAGGATTAATTCCCTGTTCTTTATTTGCATATAGTAAAATTCACTCTTTCTGGTATACAGTTCTATGAGTTTTGACAAATGCATACAATCACGTTACCAACACACAAATCAAGACATAAAACAGTTCCATTACCCCCAAATCTCTCTCACGCTGTCCCTTGGCAGTCAGCCCCTCCTCTCAATCCCACCCAACCTCTGGGTGTTAAGGAACCATACACGACATAGCCTTTTGAGTCTGACTCTGACTTCCTTCACTTAGCATGATGCAGTTTGTGATCCATCTATGCTGATGTGTTCATCAGTAGTTTGTTCCTTTTTACTGTTGAGTAGTATTTCAATGTATGGATATACCACAGTTTGTTTTTTCATTCCCCAGCTGGAAGGACATCTGGGTTGTTTCCAGTTTCTGATGACTATAAATAAAGCTACTACAAATATTACTGTACAGATTTTAGTGTGAAAATAAGTTTTCATTTCACTTAGTTAAGTACCCAGGAGTGGGATTGCTGGGTCACATGTAAGTGTATGTTTAACACTATACGAAACTGCCAATCTATCTTCCAAAGTGGCTGTTCCATTTTACATTTTCACCAACAATGAATGTATGAGAATCACAACTGCTCTGCAACCTCACTCACTTAGAACTACCCATTTTTTTCTTCTTATTTTAGCTATTTTAATGGGTGTGGAGATATTGTGATTTTAAAATAATGAATCTTCAAGAGCAATCACATTTCAGAGTTCCATATATCGTACCTTTAAGTCTGTAACATATTATTATCTTCCTTTTGGAGATAAGGCAACAAGCCCAGATAATTAAGTAAATTCACACATTTACAACATGCAGAAGAAGATACTCTGGTTAAAGAAGAAATGTTCTGGGGCTTCCCTGGTAGCACAGTGGTTAAGAATCCGCCTGCCAATGCAGGGAACACAGGTTCCCCTGGTCCAGGAAGATCCTACATGCCGTGGAGCAACTAAGCCCATGAGCCACAACTACTGAACCAGTGCTCTAGAGCCCACGAGCCACAACTACTGAGCCCACATGCCACAACTACTGAAGCCTGTGCACCTAGAGTCCGTGCTCTGCAACAGGACAAGCCACCACAATGCCTGTGCACCACAATGAAGAGTAGCCGCTGCTCACCGCAACTACAGAAAGCCCACGCACAGCAACGAAGACCTAATGCAGCCAAAATAGAAACAAAAACAAACAAAAAATGTTCCTTCTACAAGTTTGAAAGTATGTATTTAATACCTACAAATAACAATACATCAATAATAATAATCATAACAGAGTCCCATTTAACAATAGGAAATAACTGATGCATCATAACTTTCATTAGTTTAAAAATTCATAAATCATTGATAATTCAATCATATATATGTATATATAATTGTATACATACTACACACACAGAGACACATTTTACTACAAAAGAAGGTTTGTCAAGCATATTGGCAGTTTAAATTTGATCACAAAAGGGGGAGTATTTACTATTTTAGAAAAAAGTAACTCAAAATTATACCAGCAATATTACATATTTGCATAATGATCTGGTTACAAATGTTAGCTATTCCAAGAAATATCTCCATTTTTCAAAAATGTATTGACTCTTTGTTCTGTTACTGTTTGTACTTTAAGAAAACTAAAGATATGGTTTTGAATTTTTAACGTCTCAGTTTTTACCACTTTGTTGTAATATTTACATGTCCTCTTCTGCTAAGGATCATTTTATGCCTTCCTTATCTATTCCCATAAATAGAACAGGAAATTAAATGTGTTCCATGAAAAATAGTTGTTTCACTCATTCAAAAAATATTTATTGGATTCCTACTGGGGGGAGGGGAAGAGAAGGGTGATGTTTTTATTGTAGATAGGGGCCCCCAGTGGGGTCTCATTAATGAAGTGACATATGAGCAAAGACTTAAGAGAAGTGAGAGAGTAAGCCTTGTGAAGATTTGGAGGGAAAGGATTCCAGGAAGAGGGACTAGCAGGTGGAAAGGCCCTAAGGGGCGTTAGTGTTTTACAAGGCTGAAAAGATCACTGTGGCTGGAGCACAGCAAGGTGAGCACGAGGACACTAAAAGGAGGTGAAATCAGCAAAAGGAAGCCAGATCATTCAAAGGCGTTGATCAAACCTGATTCTCAGTTAAATGAGAAGCCAATGGAGCACTTTTAAGCAGCAGAGTTACATAGTCCGACCTAAGTTTTAAAGGAAACTTCGCTATTTGGAGAACCGACTGTAGCAAGGCAAGAGTGAAACACAGAAACCAATTAACAGGCTTGGTCAATGCTGGTTAACAGTTGACACTGGGCAAAGTGGGCAATTCGGTACATATTTTGAATGTAGAGGCTGACGGATTGCGTGTATAGTGTAAGAAAAGGAAATGACTTCGAAGCTGAAAACTAGCATCGAAAAGGTTAAAGAAACAAAATCATTTAGTCTGAAAAACAATGAATAGTTTCATTTCGACAAGGATTTTTAAGAACCTGAAACACAGTAACTGTATTGACTACCTGACATCCAACTTTTGAGAGTCAGGAGTGAAGACAGGAAACTGAGACTGCCATTTCCAATAAGTAGCTTTTGGAACACTTGCTGCCATCAGTCACTGAGGGAGAGTCATTGAGAATTCTGAATAAAGATCAAAATCAGAATACCATTCTTTCTATTCTGCCCTTAATGACTTTCATGTAATATATTCCATATCAGCTATTGTGGCTGAGTTTGACAGGAATTATCCAGATGAATGGATTAAACAACAGACAAACAAAATGACTGAAATGTAAATAGATGAAGATTAATGCAATGGAGAGCATGAACCAACATGCAGGAAGAGATAAGACTCAAAATAGTAAATTATAATTTTTAAAGTTTCATATACTGCATCAATTGTCTAGAATAATAAAAAACTGGAAGACTTGAGGTTTAGCATACAAATTTTTTCATTCCTTTCAGAAAGTTAAGGATACTGTCAAGATGAAAACCACTTGTTATAAAGATAACCTAATGTTTCAAGACTGAGAATAATACTTTTAAAGAAATTTACGATAGTTTTGAAAGAACAGAGAGATTGAAATTATAAATAGCACTGCATAATTTTCCTCTAGATTTCAGTGTCTCTACCATCTAAGATTCAAGAGTGAGACAAGCAGTCAATGCTATGCTAACTAACTTGTTTCTCAGGACACCCCCAGAAATAGGGGTCACTGAAAAAGCCAACTGTCCTTTAGGTTTATTCTCATTACCTTATACAATGTTTCTACACCTTAAGTGCTTAATAAATGCTTACTGAATGAATGAATGAATGAATGAAACTTTCTACCACCATTACCCAAGGAAACCCTTAGGATGGGGATTAATACATTGTCACAGTAGGAAGGTAAACACAATTCCATTTTTATAATCCTTCTTTTCCCAAGACAGACCCGGTGTACTTCCCTAGTTATGATTCTGGGGGGTTGTGAAGATGACTTGGTGTTATGATCCTGATCCTGAAAACGACAGCATGAAAAGAAACAAACAGAAAAAGAGTAGAGACTATTTTGACATTTCCTAAGAAAGCTAAAGTGCTTCAACATTTAGTAATGCTAGTGACTAGAGTCCCACTGGTAATATATATTCTTGTCCCCACACCACATAAGAGGACAGACCAACCTTACCAAGCACCTTGGAAATCTTAACGTTCTCCTGTGGAATTAATTACACGCTACATGATGCCCCTCTTAACTTGGAGGATTCACCAGGGGTTGCATAAGGGTTAAAAAAGCTCTCTAGTGTTTCCATAGATGGCCTTCAAGAAAGAGAAATAAAACATTAAATCAAAAATCCGGGAACACAGTGATACACTAGTGAAAGAACTCATAAGCCATTCTTCAATTCCAGTTTATAGACACGCCATCCCTCCGACTCCTCATGATTAGAGTGCAATGTTAATCATTCCCATCTCTGGAGCTGAGGTAATCCGAGGACAAATGAGTGACCAAAAATGTCCCATTAATAGGACTACTCAGCCACATCACAATATTTCTTCTGAGTTGAAAACCATAACTCTATTTAATAGCACAAAGCCCTACATTTATTTGTATCTTACAAGTGATCATTCAGGGCACTGAAGCAGCTGGCTAAATCATCGTGCCCTTATTTAATTTACCATTCTCCTCTCACATTATTTCTGCTGCAGAAATAGGACTTCAGCTCCCTCTCAATAACTCCCTGACAACTTCAAACCAGAAAGAATAAATTTACTTTGTTGATTTCTGACTCCATGAAGAAAGAGAACCAGTAACTGTGATAGAATTTAATTGATGCAAACCTACATTCTTCTCTTCCTTCTCTTTTTACAGCAAGATAAATGTTGACCAAAAGTGCACCAAGTGATTTTTCCTTTGTTTCAATACGCTTTTATTCTGTTTGTTTCAAGAGGAAGGGAATGTGTTTTAGAGACAGACACCCTCAGATAAAACACTGCCTTTTCCATAAGAGTTGTTGAATGCTGACTGAGAACAACATTAAGAAAAATCTGAATATAAATGTTGTAAAAACTTTGAGACTATACGTGTACAGACCTAATATGCCTAGGAAGATGGTTCACTTGCGCAATTAGGGTTCCTTTTGCTGAGAAAGGACAACAGAGCTTCAGATCAGGAAGCTCTCCTAAGCCAGCACAAGGTTTGGTTTTGTTTCTGTTTGGGGACAGGGGAGCTTGATGATGTAAGCCTCTCCAGGAAGCTCCTATACAAGTGCCAGTGCAGGATAGACCAGCACTGTCCAACAGAAATAAAATGCCAGCCATGTGTGTAATTTAAAATTGTCTAGTTGCCGCATTAGAAAAGTAAAAACAGGCCAAATTAATTTAAATAATATATTTAACCCAATGTATCCAAAATATTGTCATTTTTAGATGTATTCCATATATAAAAATTATTATTTTCCATTCTTTTTTTTTTTTTTCATGCTAAGCCTTTGAAATTCAGAGAGTATTTTAATCTTGCAAGCACATCTCAACTTGGACTGCCCACATGTCACGTGTTAATCATTTTTAGATGTATTCCATATATAAAAATTATTGAGATATTTTCCATTCTTTTTTTTTTTTTTCATGCTAAGCCTTTGAAATTCAGAGAGTATTTTAATCTTGCAAGCACATCTCAACTTGGACTGCCCACATGTCACGTGTTCAACAGCCCGGTGGGGCAAGTGGCTCTAATACTGGAGAGCACAAGTCCAAGGCAGGTCCTAGAGAGAATCTGTGGGATGGATTAATGGGCAGTCAATGAGCTGTGGGGTGGCAAAGTCTCTCTGCTACAAGGTGGTTAAAAGAAAAAGAATTAGAGGGGCTTATAAAGTCCTTGGACTGGAAGAACCTAAGACTTCTGTAAATTCTTATAATAATCAGAACTTAACTCTCCTCTAATAATTACAGCCCCAGGTATTTCACCTATTACCTCAATATGCCAAGAGCTCTGTAAGCTAATTATTTTGTCACATTTATAAAAAATACTAATTTACCGGTTGTCTTACTACTCTGAGCATCTTACTTTCTTGACATATTGTATTCTTTGCAACCCCTGTTCTTGGTTGCTCTACCCAGTTGATGAAATTGAAGTTTAAACTCCAGTCAGAACCCCAGCTCTCATCCTGAAATCTAATCATAAGCTATATCTCAAGATATTTTCTAAAATAACTCTTCCACTTACTGAAAACCTATGTGCCAAATATTCTGCTAGACACTATGAGCATTATCTCCAAACCACCCACTGGAGGCATTATTACCATCATTACAGGAGAGTAAACTGATGCTAGAAGAGGGTCATAATCTGCACAAGGTCACAGGAGTAGTTCTGTTCAGCCCTCACCTCTATGACTTTCCACAGCCCTTCTTCACCTTGGTTTAATAATAACAGCCAATGTCCTTTTGTTCCTAAATGGCCCACCTGAATGTAAGCATCTTTGCATAGGCTGAATTCTGAACACCAAGTCCTATTTTATTCCTATGGGAACAGAAACCAGCAAGAAAATGAGAACCATCTGTCACTACTTGAGCTTGCAAGAAGCAGAGGGAAGACTTTCTTCATCCAAAGTCCAAGATAAAGAAATTCACCGAGTACCACCCACATTATACAATCCTCCCACCCAGGTGTCCATTTACGTGCCCAACAGTCATTTGAATTGCAAATTAGAGGTCACCCCTGATAATAAAGCCCTTCTCTTCCATTATTGGGGCACTCTGGTCCCCAAAGTCATTAGTGCAAACTTGTTTCAATTGCTTTTGATTCTGTCTGCACACAGATTTCTCTGTAGGGACTGCTACTATTCCAAGCTTTTGCTCCCCTTGCAAAGACTGTTGCTAAGGAGAAGAGAGTTCTCCTTTGTAATTACTGCCTGAAATACTTCCAGAACTTCTACCAGTTCTTTCCTTAGCATCAAGGCCCCTCCCTTCCTGCTCCAAACTGTAACCTAGATTTTTGTACCCCTGAGCAAGGCTTCCATTTGCAGTCATAAACGTTTGATGCCCTCTGCCCGGACTGCAAATTCAGTGACTTCAGGAGCCTCCAAGCCTTGAGGAACCCTCCCTGGATAAAGAGAAGCAGTTTAGATGTTCTCCAGCCAGAGTCAAAAAGCCAAGAACTCCCTACATCACCACAGTGCTCCATTTCATCTGATTCTGGTAAGGCAGCCACGCAAGTCGTCGTGTCAGTATGAAAATGGTTTTCTGCATCAGAAAAAATTTCAGGCTAACTTTACCTCCAAAAATCTCCTTTTGGGCTTCCCTGGTGGCGCAGTGGTTGAGAGTCCGCCTGCCGATGCAGGGGACGCGGGTTCGTGCCCCGGTCCGGGGGGATCCCGCATGCCGCGGAGCGGCTGGGCCCGTGAGCCATGGCCGCTGGGCCTGCGCGTCCGGAGGCTGTGCTCCACAGCGGGAGAGGCCGCAGCAGTGAGAGGCCCGCGTTCCGCAAAAAAAAAAAAAAAAATCTCCATTTTCCCCAAAGCAGTCAATCCCTCCCCAAGGCGTAGCTTTGCCCCCGCAGCCGAGCAAGGTGGATCCTAGAGCAAATTGTCCAACACCTGGCTCCCCAAAGGGTGCCCAGGGACCAGCAGCATCAGCACCATCTGGAAGCTTTGCTAGAAACGCAGAATCTGCATTTAACAAGGTCGCAGGTGATTCACACCCACATTAAAGTGTGAGAAGTCAGCCCAAGATACAGCTGAAAAGAATCTGACTGACGATTTCATTAAAAAATGGACAGTTGGGCTTCCCTGGTGGCGCAGTGCTTCCCTGGTGGCACAGTGCTTCCCTGGTGGTGCAGTGGTTGGGAGTCCGCCTGCCGATGCAGGGGACATGGGTTCGTGCCCCGGTCCGGGAGGGTCCTACGTGCCGCGGAGCGGCTGGGCCCGTGAGCCATGGCCGCTGAGCCTGCGCATCCGGAGCCTGTGCTCCGCAATGGGAGAGGCCACCACAGTGAGAGGCCCACGTATCGCAAAAAAAAAAAAAAACAAAAAAGGATAGTTGATGCAAACTAGAATTCTTCATTTAATTCTCATTATGCTAGGAATTGCTAGGTTTTGTTTTTAAGTCTGTTTTTCTAACCTAAATCTGAGCTGAAAATAAAAGAGTTTCCAGAGAAAAACCAACTTTCTTAATATGATCCTAGAATCAGGCCATCTCTTTACTGACCGAAGTGAAAGTTGACACTCTGTGACACAGTATGTGCAGAGACACACTAACCGCTAAGAGATTTTTGTAAAGGAGCTTGAGGACAATGCATGAAATAACTGCCCAGCAAGCAAAGGTGGTCTCCTGATGAACGAGCCCCACAAATGTCCCTTCTATGATCACTGCCAATCCCATTGGGATGACTTATGGGGGAGACAGCTTTCTTAAATAACTGCATCAATCCTTAAAAGAAGTAAGGAAATGAGAAAACTATGTTGATTTTAAAGCTATGTGAAACTGTGTTTTACAGAAAAATGTAGCTAAAATTTCCTGAATTCAGCGGTTTTGTGCAGAGGTACATTTGTAAAATATAAATAACAATGCCTATAGAGCCGGCCCTCCGTATCTGTGGGTTCTGCATCGGTGGAATCAACCAAGAGCAGATCAAAAATATATATTCTTTTAATTCCAGAAAGTTCCAAAGAGCAAAACTTGGATTTGTCGTGCATTGGCAACCATATATGTAGCATTTACATTGCATTAAGTATTATAAGTAATCTAGAGATGATTTAAAGTATACAGGAGAGTGTGCATAGGTTACATGCAAACGTTATGCCATTCTACATAAGGGACTTGAGCATCTGTGGATTTGGGTACCCTCCTTCTCAGCCCAAGTGCTTGAGAGAGGGTGAGGCTGGCAGAGCAGGAAAACCATCAGCAGTGCCTTTGTCTAGTGATGCTCCAACATCAGACACATCAGATTATCATAACTCACAGCTGCCATAGTCCATGATGCAGGCAGCCAACTGAGCAAACTTCCCCTGAGAAGAGAATGAGGAATTTGGTTGCATGAATCTTTTTGCTACAAATAAGACATCCAAAAAAAAAAAAAAAAAATCAGCCACAATACACTGAAGGATGAAAGTCAGCAAAGCAGCTCAAATGCACATGTTACAGTGAAACCGTGAATGCCTGTTGGTTGAGCCCCTGACTGCAGATCACAGTCACTGTGCGCCGGGCCAGGGCGAGGGGAAGGGCGAGGGAGCCAGAGAAAGGCAGTGATTCAGGAAAAGGGCACAGCAGCCTGAGGTGCCAGACTGAAGTGATGGGAAGAGCTAAGGCCAAATGGTCCTGAGAAGGAAGGAGAGGAGGCAAAGACCCCCGTCATGAACAGGAGCTAAGAAGCAGGCGCCTCAGAGACAAGACACAGGGTGGACACAGGTGGACACAGGCTGGAATGTAGAACCAACTCTGGATGAGCTGCTTGGGTTGGAAACGTACACTGTGGTCCTGATGGAGCATGTTCAGCTGGTCCTTCTATCAATAAACCCTAGACCTCTTGACCTCTGAACTCTGGTTTGACAGCATCATCTCCCTTCTACACTGCACCCCTACCTTCACCCCCAGTCTGTCCTCTACCCAGAAGGCAGAGCTTTCCTTTATAAAACAAAAATCTGATCGTGTCACTCCTCTGCTCAGAATTCTCCAGTAGATCCCTGACATGCTCTGCATCCACTCCCCAGCCCTTACCCCAGCCCCTGGGTATTCTGTGGACCTCCTGTCCTACCTCTCCTCTTGTTGATGGTTCCACTCTATCCCATCCAGCCTCCTTGTCCTTCACAAAACCTCACACAGGCTCCTGTCCAGGGCCTTTGCCCTGCTGTTCCCTTCATCTTGGATATTTCAATGATCTCTTACTTCTTTTAGGTCTCTGCTCAAATGTCACCTCTTCGGAAAGGTCTTCTCTACTAATCTGTCTGCAATGGCAGCCTCAATTCTGTCATTCTTCATCCCCTTGACCTCGACACTTGCTCATCTCCTACTTTACCACAGCTTTCTACTGCAAGTGCTTGGGATTCTTTGCCTAAAAGCTTTCTCTGGCCCAAAGGCTGTGTTCATCCTTGCAGGAGGGGTAGCCCTCAACCAAAGGCAGGTGGGAGTTAGTGGATAAATAGCCCAGCTCTACATCCTTCCATGGGACACTTCTGAGGCCTGTTCTACACTCCCTCCAAAGGTCCCCACAGGGACTGCACCCAAGATGCCTGCAGGGGCACCTCCTAGATAAACACACCCTTTACTGCCTTCCTTGATTTCTTTGTCTCACTTCTCTCCTCTCCTGCTGGTATTTCGTGGGATCACCTCCCGGATAAACCACTCCCATTCAAATCTTTTGTCACAGGATCTGCTTCGGAGGGAACTCAGATTAAGGCACCACCTGTCCCCTCCTCCTAGCACAGTGACCAGTACATTGTAGGTGACTAATGAATATTTGTTGAATGAATAAATGAATGAACTGCCATAGTTAACCTTCACCTTGGCAATGCTGCTGATCAGGAAGCATGTTGTGTCTCATCTGGAAACTTGTTTTACGTACAGATGATTAGCCCTTGTTTCAGCTTTCTAGCTGAGAAGGGCTTGGGATGCACAGAGCTTCCTTTTGAGCAACAGGGCTACTTAGGACAGCTACTGTTGACAACCCAGAACGGTCTTCTATCTGGAAATACGTTCCTTCCTTCAAGTCAAGTTGGGGATAAACACCCCAACTCTTTTTTTTTTAATTTTATTGAAGTACAGTTGATTTACAATGTTGTGTTAATTTCTTCTGTACAGCAAAGTGACTCAGTTATACATATACATATATGTGTGGGAGTGTGTGTGTGTGTATCTATATCCCTTTTTGTATTCTTTTCCATTACGGTTCGTCACAGTATATTGAATTTAGTTCCCTGTGCTATACACATATAATAGTTCATCCATCCTACATATAATAGTTTGCCTTTGCTAATCCCAAACCCCCAATCCTTCCCTCCCCTACCCCTCCTCCCCCTTGGCAACCACAAGTCTGTACTCTATCAGATGTCCCAATTCTTGAATCCTAAACTGTGGCATTTAAAGAACAAGCGTGGGAGTACCCTTAAAAGTCACCCTCAGATGCTTCCCTTGCTCCTCTGTGGCTTCCCCTGGAAGCTCTGAAGTCAAGAACTGGAGCCAGCTCTTAGGATCAGGACCAGCCTATATCATTTGCAGGGCTCACAGCCAAAGGAAGGCATGGGTCCCCTTGTTGTTAAGGTTTTCAAGACAGTGACAACAGAACATTAAACCAAATGTCCAGGCCCCTGCGTAACTGCACAGGTCACATGGCCGTGAGCTGGCCTTGCCAAGAACTCAACAAGAATAAAGTGTTACGGACCCCCTAAGACAACTCCCTGGGCACCGATTATTCTCGCAGAAAAGAGAAACAGCAGTGTTCTGTTTTATTTTAGGTTAAGCTACCACAGGACTACACAGCTTGTAACAGCAAAGAGGCCTGTGGACAGCTTTGCAGAGCAGCCCAGCTCACATCACCTCCAGGCTTCCCGAACACCCTCAGAAATCAATCACGGTGCACAGCTCCCCGCGGCCAGCTCAGTAGTTCCAACTGCTGACAACTCCGGGGTTGCCATGACTCTGTTGAGTCCCACAGTTTAAACACACAATTACATAACTGAAAGAGACAGAGAACCTGCTTTTAGATGCCAGAGGACGCAAAAGGTCTCAGGATCTATTTCAGGAAAATCCGTTCGGGTCCATGGCTCAGGGGTTTGGTGGGGGCTTGGCAGAAAAATGAAAGGGAAGAAAATGGCCCACTGGTATCATACCCAAGCTTCAGGGATATATATATTTGGGGGAACGTACAGACCAAGGTGATACCAAGATACAGCTGTGACTACAGCAGACCCTTAGAAATAAGTCCAAGATGGGAAAAATGGTTTAACGCCGCCTGTTCCTGTGAGATGTTTAGCACATTTTTGAGGGAGGAGAAGCCAGTCTGCTGATGGGTATGTAGATCCCCAAGAAAAAGACCCAGGATATGCTTCCCAACGCAACTGAACACAGAGCCTTTGAGCAGCCAGGCAACTAACCGGTAAGGCTAGGTAGGAGAAATGGTGACTTCCAGTGTTTAAAATCCAATTAACTACAAACCCTACTTCCTAATATGCCAGGCGATTTGTTTTACTACACAGAATCCTTTCTAAAGTTTCTGCTTCTTTTCAATTCTGCTAATAAAATGCAAATGAAATGACTTTCTTTTTGAAATGTTAGCATTTCGCAGAATTTGATTTCATGAACAATTACTCTGCTGAATTAACCTCTGGAGGGTATAAGATACTGTACCTGACCTCATCTTGGGGATTTCGGGAACCATCCCAAATCACTTTGAGGTATATCCAGGAGCGGGGGGCTAGTAGTCAGACATCTCTGGATTGAAATCCTGCTTCTGTTCTGTATGGGTTGTGTAACTTTGGGCATTCACTAACCTCCGTGGGCTTTTATGCTACAAGGAGAGAATACCCACCTCTCAGGGGTGTTGTCAGGCAGAGGTCAGAGAATGGTCAATGTTCTCAAATACATGTTCAAACCAAACTCTTGCTGTCTCCCAGAAACCTGCGTCTCACCTGCAACCTCTGTACTCAGGCCCATGTCCTTGTGGTTATTTTTGATTTCTCTTTTACACCCAATACCTAGTCTGACACAAATCCTGACAGCTCCTCATTTAAAATATCCCAAGTCTGATCACTCCTCGCCTACCTCAGCCCACCCCAGTCTGGTTCCAGGTGCTCTCCACTCCCACCTGGACTTCTGCCAATTCCCTCCTGACCCCGGCACCCCTGCTCCTGCCTCTGTCCCCTTTCAACTTATTCTCAACACAGCGCCAGAGGAGTCTTATAAAGCAAAGACCCACTCAGAATAATAAAGTCCGTATTTGGTTCTAAAGCAATGGCTCTCAACCTGGTATGACTCTGCACATCTGCGGACACCTGGCAACATCTGGAGACATTTTCAGTTGTCACAACTTGGGAGGCGGGGGTGGTGGGGATGCTACGGGCACCTAGTGGGTAGAGTTCAGGGATGCTGTTAAATATCCTACGATGCACAGGACAGCCCACGAAGGCAAAGACGGATCCAGCCCAAAATGGAAGTAGTGCCGGAGGGAGAAACCCTGCTTAAAGGACTGAAGGACTCAGAAGCCCTCGACCTTGACCTCTGAGCTCATCTCGTCCTCTTCCCCACCCTCTGTACTGCGGAATGGCATTCTTGTGATTTCTCACACACAAGGAGCCACTCCCACACAGAGCCATTGTTCTTCCTGCCTAGAGTGTTCTTACCATAGGGATCATTACTTCACCGCCTTTGGGCCTCTGCTAATCACCCTATTTTACTTTATTTATTTATTGTTTTTTCGTTTTTTATTTTTTAACATATTTATTGGAGTATGATTGCTTTCCAATGGTGTGTTAGTTTCTGCTTTATAACAAAGTGAATCAGCTATACATATACATATATCCCCATATCTCCTCCCTCTTGCTTCTCCCTCCCACTCCCTATCCCACCCCTCTAGGTGGTCACAAAGCACTGAGCTGATCTCCCTGTGCTATGTGGCTGCTTCCCACTAGCTACCTGTTTTATATTTGGTAGTATATATAAGTCCATGCCAATCTCTCACTTCATCTCAGCTTACCCTTCCCCCTCCCTGTGTCCTCAAGTCCATTCTCTACACCTGTGTCTTTATACCTGTCATGCCCCTAGGTTCTTCATAACCATTTTTTTTAGATTCCATATATATGTGTTAGCATATGATATTTGTTTTTCTCTTTCTGACTTACTTCACTTTGTATGACACACTCTAGGTCCCTCCACCTCACTACAAATAACTCAATTTCATTTCTTTGTATGACTAATATTCTGTTGTATATATGTGCCACATCTTCTTTATCCATTCATCTGTCGATGGACACTTAGGTTGCTTCCATTTCCTGGCTACTGTAAACAGAGCTGCAATGAACATTGTGGTTCATGAATCTTTTGGAATTATGGTTTGCTCAGGGTATATGCCCAGTAGTGGGGTTCCTGCATCTTATAGGAGTTATATTTTTAGTTTTTTAAGGAACCTCCATACTGTTCTCCATAGTGGTGTGTCAATTTACATTCCCATCAACAGTGCAAGAGGGTTCCCTTTTCTCCACATCCTCTCCAGCATTTATTCTTTCTAGATTTTTTGATGATGGCCATGCTGACTGGTGTGAGGTGACACCTCACTGTAGTTTTGATTTGCATTTCTCTAACGATTAGTGATGTTGAGCATCCTTTCATGTGTTTGTTGGCAATCTGTATATCTTCTTTGGAGAAATGTCTGTTTAGGTCTTCTGCCCATTTTTGGATTGCGTTGTTTGTTTTTTTGATATTTAGCTGCATGAGCTCGTTGTAAACTTTGGAGATTAATCCTTTGTCAGTTGCTTCATTTGCAAATATTTTCTGCCATTCTGAAGGTTGTCTTTTTGTATTGTTTATGGTTTCCTTTGCTGTGCAAAAGCTTTTAAGTTTCATTAGGTTCCATTTGTTTATTTTTGTTTTTATTTCCATTTCTCTAGGAGGTGGGTCAAAAAGGATCTTCCTGTGATTTATGTCATAGAGTGTTCTGCCTGCCTATTTTTTCCTCTAAGAGTCTTATAGTGTCTGGCCTTACATTTAGGTCTTTAATTCATTTTGAGTTTATTTTTGTGTATGGTGTTAGGGAGTGTTCTAATTTCATTCTTTTACATGTAGCTGTCCAGTTTCCCCAGTACATCTTATTAAAGAGGCTGTCTTTTCTCCATTGTATATTTTTGCCTCCCTTATCAAAAATAAAGTGATCATATGTGCGTGGGTTTATCTCTGGGCTTTCTATACAGAGCTGCAATGAACATTGTGGTTCATGAATCTTTTGGAATTATGGTTTGCTCAGGGTATATGCCCAGTAGTGGGGTTCCTGCATCTTATAGGAGTTATATTTTTAGTTTTTTAAGGAACCTCCATACTGTTCTCCATAGGGCTGTGTCAATTTACATTCCCATCAAAGATATGGTGTATTACATTGACTGATTTGCATATACTTAAGAATCCTTGCATTCCTGGGATAAACCCCACTTGATCATGGTATATGATCCTTTTAATGTGCTGTTGGATTCTGTTTGCTAGTATTTAGTTGAGGATTTTTGCATCTATGTTCATCAGTGATATTGGCCTGTAGTTTTCTTTCTTTGTGACATCTTTGTCTGGTTTTGATATCGGGGGATGGTGGTCTCATAGAATGAGTTTGGGAGTGTTTCTCCATCTGTTATAATTTGGAAGAGTTTGACAAGGATTGGTATTAGCTCTTCTAAATATGTGATAGAATTCGACTGTGAAACCATCTATTCTTGGGCTTTTGTTTGTTGGAGGATTTTTAATCACAGTCTCAATTTCAGTGTTTGTGACTGGTCTGTTTATATTTTCTAGTTCTTCCTGGTTCAGTCTCAGAAGGTTGTGCTTTTCTAAGAATTTGTCCATTTCTTCCAGGTTGTCCATTTTATTGGCATATAGTTGCTTGTAGTAATCTCTCATGATCCTTTGTATTTCTGCAGTGTCAGTTGTTACTTCTCCTTTTTCATTTCTAATTCTATTGAGTGTTCTCCCTTTTTTTCTTGATGACTCTGGCTAATGGTTTATCAATTTTGTTTATCTTCTCAAAGAACCAGCTTTTAGTTTTATTGATCTTTGCTATTGTTTCATTCATTTCTCTTTCAGTTATTTATGATCTGATCTTTATGATTTCATTCCTTCTGCTACCTTTCAGGTTTTTTTGTCTTTCTTTGTCTAATTGCTTTAGGTGTAAGGTTAGGTTGTTTATTTGAGAAGTTTCTTGTTTTTTGAGGTAGAATTGTATTGCTATAAACCTCCTTCTTAAAACTGCTTTTGCTGTATCCCATAGGTTTTGGGTTGTTGTGTTTTGTCACTTCTTTCTAGGTATTTTTTGATTTCCTCTTTGATTTCTTTAGTGATCTCTTGGTTATTAAGTAGCGTATTGTTTAGCTTCCATTTATTTCTACTTTTTACAGATTTTTTCCTGTAATTGTTATCTAGTCTCATAGCATTGTGGTCAGAAAAGTTACTTGATACAATTTCAGTTTTCTTAAATTTAAATTTACCAAGGCCTGAGTTGTGGCCCAAGATATGATCTATCCTGGAGAATGTTCCATGAGCACTTGAGAAGAAAGTGTATTCTGTTGTTTTTGGATGGAATGTCCTCTAAATATCAATTAAGTCCATCTTGTTTAATGTATCATTTAAAGCTTGTGTTTCCTTATTTATTTTCATTTTGGATGATTTGTCCACTGGTGAAATTTGGGTGTTAAAGTCCCCTAGTATGATTGTGTTACTGTTGATTTCCCCTTTTATGGCTGTTAGCATTTCCCTTATGTATTGAGGTGCTCCTATGTTGGGTGCATAAATATTTACAATTGTTGTATCTTCTTCTTGGATTGATCCCTTAATCATTATGTAGTATCCTTCTTTGTCTCTTGTAATGGTCTTTAATTTAAAGTCTATTTTGTCTGATATGAGAATTGCTACTCCAGATTTCTTTTGATTTCCATTTGCATGGAATATATTTTTCCATCCCCTCACTTTCAGTCTGTATGTGTCCCTAGGTCTGAAGTGGGTCTCCTGTAGACAGCATATATACAGGTCTTATTTTTGTATCCATTCAGCCAGTCTGTGTCTTTTGGTGGGAGCATTTAATCCATTTACATTTAAGTTAATTATCTATATGTATGTCCCTATTCCCATTTTATTAATTGTTTTGGGTTTGCTATTGTAGATCTTGTCCTTTCCTTGTATTTCCTGCCTAGAGAAGTTCCTTTAGCATTTTTTGTGCAGCTGGGTTGATGGTGCTGAATTCTCTTAGCTTTTGCTTGTCTGTAAAGGTTTTAATTTCTCTGTCGATCTCAATGAGATCCTTGCTGGGTTGAGTAATCTTGGTTGTAGGTTTTTCCCTTGGCTCACTTTTTAAATATGTCCTGCTACTCCCTCCTGACTTGCAGAGTTTCTGCTGAAAGATCTGCTGTTAACCTTATGGGGATTCTCTTATATGTTATTTGTTGTTTTTCCTTTGCTGCTTTTAATATTTTTTGTTTGTATTTAATTTTTGATACTTTGATTAATATATTTCTTGGTGTGTTTCTCCTTGGATTTATCCTGTATGGGACTCACTGTGCTTCCTGGACTTGACTATTTCCTTTCCCATATTAGGGAAGTTTTCAACCATAATCTCTTTAAATATTTTCTCAGTCCCTTTGCTTTTCTCTTCTTCTTCTAGGACCCCTATAATTCGAATGTTGGTGCATTTAATGTTGTCCCAGAGGTCTCTGAGACTGTCCTCAATTCTTTTCATTCTTTTTTCTTTATTCTGCTATGCAGTAGTTATTTCCACTATTTTATCTTCCAGGTCACTTATTCGTTCTTATGCCTCAGTTATTCTGCTATTGATTCCTTCTAGAGAATTTTTAATTTCATTTTTTGTGTTGTTCATCATTGTTTGTTTGCTCTTTAGTTCTTCTAGGTCCTTGTTAAACGTTTCTTGTATTTTCTCCATTCTATTTCCAAGATTTTGCCTCATCTTTACTATCATTACTCTGAATTGCTTTTCAGGTAGACTGCCTATTTCCTCTTCATTTGTTTGGTTTGGTGGGTTTTTACCTTGCTCCTTCATCTGCTGTGTATTTCTCTGTCTTCTCATTTTGCTTAACTTACTCTGTTTGGGGTCTCCTTTTCGCAGGCTGCAGGTTCGTAGTTCCCGTTGGTTTTGGTGTCTTCCCCAGTGGCTAAGCTTGGTTCAGTGGGTTCTGTAGGCTTCCTGGTGGAGGGGACTGGTGCCTGTGCTCTGGAGGATGAGGTTGGATCTTGCCTTTCTGTTGGGCAGGACGGTGTCCAGTGGTGTGTTTTGGGGTCTCTGTGACTTTTTTTATGATTTTAGGCAGACTCTCTTCTAATGGGTGGGGCTGTGTGCATGTCTTGCTTGTTGTTTGGTATAGGGTATCCAGCACTGTAGCTTGCTGGTCGTTGAGTGGAGCTGGGCCTTAGCGTTGAGATGGAGATCTCTGGGAAAGCTTTCATCATTTGATATTACATGGAGCTGGGAGGTCTCTGGTGGACCAATGTCCTGAACTCAGCTCTCCCACCTCAGAGGCAGAGGCCTGACACCCAGCTGGAGCACCAAGACCAATATATATATATAGTTGCTCCCAAAGTCTACCACCTCAATTTTGGGATGATTCATTGTCTATTCAGGTATTCCACAGATGCAGGGTACATCAAGTTGATTGTGGAGATTTAATCTGCTGCTCCTGAGGCTGGGAGAGATTTCCGTTTCTCTTCTTTGTTCGCATAGCTCTTGGGGTTCAGCTTTGGATTTGGCCCCGTCTCTGTGTGTAAGTCACCTGAGAGTGTCTGTTCTTTGCTCAGACAGGATGGGGTTAAAGGAGCAGCTGATTTGGGGGCTCTGGCTCACTCAGGCAGTGGGGAGGGAGGACTACGGAATATGGGACGAGCCTACAGCTGCAGAGGCCACTGTGACGTTGCACCAGCCTGAGGCGCGCTGTGCGTTCTCCCAGGGAAGTTGTCCCTGGATCACGGGGCCCTGGCAGTGGCAGGCTGCACAGGCTCCCAGGAGCGGAGGTGTGGATAGTGACCTGTGCTCGTGCACAGGATTCTTGGTGGCGGCAGCAGCAGCCTTAGCATCTCATGCCCGTCTCTGGGGTCCACGCTGATAGCCGTGGCTCGTGCCCGTCTCTGGAGCTCCTTTAGGCAGTGCCCTGAATCCCCTCTCCTTGTGCACCCTGAAACAATGGTCTCTTGACTCTTAGGCAGGTCCAGACTTTTTCCTGGACTCCCTCCCGGCTGGCTGTGGCGCACTAGCCCCCTTCAGGCTGTGTTCATGCAGCCAACCCCAGTCCTCTCCCTGGAATCTGACCTCCGAAGCTTGAGCCTCAGCTCCCAGCCCCCGCCCGCCCCAGCGGGTGAGCAGACAAGCCTCTCGGGCTAGTGAGTGCTGGTCGGCACTGATCCTCTGTGCAGGAATCTCCCCGCTTTGCCCTCTGCACTCCCGTTGCTGCGCTCTCCTCCGTGGCTCCAAAGCTTCCCCACCACCACCCCAGTCTCTGCCAGTGAAGGGGCTTCCTAGTGTGTAGAAACCTTTCCTCCTTCACAGCTCCCTCCCAGAGGTGCAGGCCCTGTCCCTATTCTTTTGTCTGTTTTTCCTTTTTTCTTTTGCCCTACCCAGGTACGTGGGGAGTTTCTTGCCTTTTGGGAATTCAGATGTCTTCTGCCAGTGTTCAGTAGGTGTCCTGTAGGAGTTCTTCCACATGTAGATGTATTTCTGATGTATCTGTGGGGAGGAAGGTGATCTCCACATCTCACTCCTCCACCATCTTGAAGGTCTCTATCAATCACCCTAAACTGAAATTTCCCTCACTCCTGCCCCAGCATTCTCCATCCACCTTTTCTCCCCAGCCCTTACCATCATCTGGCACACCTCTTATCTGAATTTTTTTTGGTGTTCTTCCACATCCTGGAATGTAAGCTCCATGAAATTACTGACTTTTGCCTGATTTATTCATGTTATATACTTGGCACATAGCAGGAACTCAATAAATATTTGCTGAAATGAATGAATGAATGTATGATTATTACCTTGTAGATGTACCTGAGCTGTGGGTGGAAGAAAGCTTCTAGTTTGAAGGACTGTGAAAAAGTATGTACTTTGATTTATTACCGAGGCCATATTCATAACCCATTTTGTTTCAGAACAGAGAGAGCTATGGGAATAATTCCCTTTTATGGACTTCATAAAACTATCATGAAAACTGCAGGGAGGATAGTGAAGGGAGCCCAGTCACCCACCCTTGAAGCTTCTTTAATCACAATACATGTGACAGGGTGAACTACTGGCTGATGTTTGCCTCTGGTGACTGTAGTTTTCGAAACTAAAGATCAGTGTGTGTTGTTGGGAAAATACAACCATAGTTATGGAAGATACAAGGGGATAAAATATTTAAAAATCAGGACAGTTCTAGAAACTCCAAACTAAACAATTTTTTATTTCCAGAGACCCTCCAAGCAGTAACATTCCATGGTTCTATGAAATACTTATGGAGCCCCTACACAGCTACAATATGGCACGTGGAATCAGATAGAATAATAAAGAACTTCCAGGCCTCACCCTCAGAGGGTTTACAGCCTGGCATGAAAATTAAGATAGTTGAGTTGTTGAAATGAACTGAAGCACACAGTGGAAACAGAAGGCACACTCATGGTTAAAAGAGGAACACAGGTGTAATTGGGATCCTCAGCAGATCGGGGGTCAGGAAAGGTCTGGAGCAGGAGGTAAGCTTGGTGTCTCTTGGAGAGCCAGCATGGGGGCAGGGGACAAGGCTGTGTTTGGAGATGGTGTCTCCCCATTTGGCTGGAACAGAGGTCACCTATAAGGAAGTGGCAGGAAGCAGGTAAAGTGTGGCAGAAACCAGAGCACTGAGGGCTGAGTGCCAGAGGCAACGGGCTCTGGTTCAACAGAAAAGGATAGGCAGGAGGCTGACACCCAAAGCCCAGGGCAGCCATAATGGTTTTATGCCCTGGGTTTCCCTGTACCTTCCCAGGAGGCAGCCTGGCCAGAAGGAAAGGAACTGATCTAGATAAGCAGGTTGGGAAGAGAAGTATAAGATTAGTAAATAGTCCTAGCTGGGTGCAGAAAGAACCTGGCAGAGAGAAGAGAGAGCCAGGTCTGTGCAAGGGGCCTGGATCATCCCATGGAAAGCAGGAGAGGCAGCTGTTGAAGCACCTGAGTTTTCCCACATCCAGAAGAAACAAAAATGACCAGACAGGAAGGCATAAAAAGGGAGTTCAATGGGTGCCATGACCTCAAGGAATATGCAAAGCCATCATAAAATTACAATGCCCAATGTTCTTATTTAGTTTATCAGTTGGTTTCAGAGATTTGGAATCAAAAGCACAAAATTATTTTCCATTTAAGAGTGGCCCTTTCTTGAAAAGAGCCTCACCCCAATCAAAAACCTCTAAAAATCAGATGTAAGTTTCTAGATTGTGTTGGCAGAGGCTAATCTGCCATTATCAGAACAGAACAATCAGAATGGGTTATACCAATTATTATTTTTTAAAAAAAACTTTCTTTGGACTCATCCCAATAGTAGATATGTAAAATGTGAAGTCTGAAACCAATGCAATATAAATGGCTCTAGAATTTGTTAAATTTGATTTTTTAAAAAGAGGCACCTGTGGTCACAGGACAAAAAGGGTCCATCCATCACCCCTGTGTGAGCATTCATTTATCTGACAGATATTTACTGAGCCCCTACTCTGCATCAGGCACTATTCTCGGTGTCTGGGACACATCAATAAACAAACAAAACCCCACCATCAGGACACAGACATTCTAGTGAGGGGAGAGAGAGAGAAACACTATACCCAATAAAAACTTAAATTATATAGTAAGTTGGAAGGTGGGAAGTGCTATGGGGAGAAAAAAGCAGAGGACAAGGTAAGGGCTAGTAAGAAATAGAGGTTTATCATATATCACTTATATGTGGAAGACAAAATATGGCACAAATGAACTTATCTACGAAGCAGAAACAGATTCACAGTCATAGAGAATGGACTTGTAGTTGTCAAGGGTGAGGGAGGGAGGGAAAGGAATGGATTGGGAGTTCGAGGTTAGCAGATGCAAACCATTACATATAGAATGGATAAACAACAAGGTCCTACTGTATAGCTCAGGGAACTATACTCAATGTCCTGGGATAAACCATAAAGGGAAAGAATATAAAAAAGAATGTATATATATGCATAACTGAGTCACTTTGCTGTACAGCAGAAAATATAACACAACATTGTAAATCAACTATACTTCAATCTTTTTTTATAAAAGGAAGGTTTATAATTAAGCAAAGACTTGAAGGAGGTAAGGGACTAGCCAGGTAGATGAGTGGGAAAGGAGGAGCATTTCTGAGACAGGAAGCAACCCAGGCCAAGACCCTGAGGTGAGAACATGCCTATGTGTTCATGGAACAGCAAGGAGGCCAGTGTGGCTGAGCAGAGAGAGCTGGGAGAGATGAGGTGATGGAGGTAATCAGAGATCAGATGGTGCAGGCCTGGGAGGCCACCGCTAAGACCCCGGCTTGTACTCAGTGTCAGATGAGGACCCTCTGGAGGATTCTGGGCAGGGAGGGGCAGAGACTGACTTAGGCTCAACAGGTCACTCTGGCTGCTGAGTGGAGAACAGACTATGTCGGGGTGGGGGACAAGCCAGGAAGAAAGAGCCCAGTAATCCAGGCAAAGGAGAATGTGGCTCAGGCCAAGGTGACAGCGCCAGCAGTAGGGAAAAGAAGGTGGGTACATTTTAAAGGTAGAGCAGACAGGATTTACCAACATACCATGTGTGGGTGTGAGAAAGAAAGGAGTCATGGATGATTCTAAGAACAATACGAAATAATACACCCTTGCTGCATCTCAGGACAAATACCCCAAAAATGTCTAGAAAAGGTTATCATTCAGTCAAACACTGGGCTTCAATTTAGCACCTGCTATTTGATGAGGGATTCCATCCCAGGAAGTCTGGCCACAAAGAAGCAAAGTATTCATGGTCGGCAAGTTTCACCAATGTACGGTTCTGTTCCAGCAGCAGGGCAAGCATTACATAAATGAACACGTGTGACTGTCAAGATCCCACTTTTGCTTAAAAGAAAAAGCAGGGCCTAGAGGTATGTGTAACATGTATACAACAATACATAAAAGTACATTACAGCCCATCAGTCAGTTCACGGTGGCAATGTTTTCTTTCTTTAAAAGCCAACTAGTTGCATAAAAATGTTGTATCCTAATTATAAAAATCAGGGGGATTGTTTTGGTTTTTGATTTGTGTATTTTTTTTTTTTTTTGAAGGAAGATGCTGGATCATGATTCTCAAATGCTTTCTTTTGATACTAATTTAAATTACAAAACACAACCTAAAATCCATGGTCAGAATGGTGCTATCAATCTGAATCATTTTTAGGACTAAATAAACTATGGATGGCTTCCCAAAGATAGCACATTCGATGACTCATGGCATGGTATCCACCCCGCTGGGAGTGTTTCACCTAGAACTTTAAAGGAAGTGCTTTCTAAGATGAAGAAAACAAGCACAAAAAACCCCCCCTGAGCTCATTCTGAGCCAAACAAAGCAACCTCCTCAAATGAAATAGGAAAAACCAAGCTGAAATAAAACCAAGAAAGAATATAGAGCATGTTGATCCCTTTCCCATTTTTTTTTTTTTTCCATTGCCGCAACTATCTGATCTTAGACAAAGGATTTCCTTCAAAATCATTGCTGGGAGTTTAAGAGTCACTGCATGGAATAGGATGCCTTCTACCTTCAATTTCATTCCTTCTTGAAAGTTCCCATATTCTAGTACATTCCAGTTACTTCAGACTTTTTTAAATTAATTTTGCCTCTTTTAAAGGAACCCAGGAAAACAAAATCAGAATGTGTAAAAATGATAGAGCAGGAAGGGCAGTTCCTGTTGCAGCAGATTCCTCAGTTTATTAACATATTTACTATAGAGTAATAGCTTCATAGATTAATTTTCTAGATTCTAGAGAAAAGGACCAAGAGTATAAATATATTAGAATGAACCACATAAAATTATTAATATTTAATCATTTTAACCAACAAAAACACCATTTCATGTGGTTCAGCCTAAGACTTACCAATAATACATCAGATATCCAATTTGAAGTTAAGATGTTTCTCAATAACACACATGAACAAGGAAGTGAGATTCCATGTTCTCTAATTCAATTTGCATACAACTTTAAACTTCTGTATATAATATTTCCAAAAACCATAAACACTTAAAACATTACCCATCACTCTCTAATTGCAATTACAAACAAGAGGACTTAAAAGTAAAAATAAATGAGACATTTTTATCTAAATGTAGACAGCATTTTTATCCAAATACATATCTCTAGCTTGCTGGTGCCTTTGTTATTGCTCTAAAACTTAATTTTAAAAATCTATCAGATCTTTCTTCTCTCTTACCTGTGGTCACGAGAAAGAATTACCACCTCCTCTGAGATATCACAGCCCACGCTACCTGCTCTATCTGGTTTTAGAATTGCCACTCCTATCTCATCCTGGAAGAGCCCCACCAGCCCATTCATTCTTTTATCCTCAACAGCACTAACTGTAGGAGGGAGAGAAATGTGGCCGAGGAAACACGGTTCCTGCCACTATGTGGTAGGAGATGGGCTCAGTGATCCAATCTGGAGTCATACTGGTACACTCAGGACATCTTGGCCAGGACACACACAACAGCACATTTCTATGGGATGGGGGAGCCTCAGCTCCACTGCGCTGTACAAGGCACCTGGACTGGAGAGTAGAGAAAACTCAGAAGACCACTTGTGTTTGGACAACATCCTCCAGGTTCAGGAGAGGGTCTGAACCACATTCTCAGCATAATTTAACAGACACACACAGGCACTTCCTGGCATTACAAAGACATGTTGGGTCCTGAAGTCCCCACTGAGCGAAAGTTTCGGGTCCCATTAAACATATTCATCCTTATAAATAGGATTTGAAATGAGCAATTACATGTGACTAAAATTGAGTAGTTGTCTTTGACTTTTCCTTCACACGTGTCCTCAAACTGTCCCCGTGACGGCACCTCGAAGCACAGACAGGACTCAGGAGAGAGAGCTGAGCAAGGACAGCAGCACGGGTGTTGGGCTGCACCCCACAGGCCTGCAAGCCTTGCGACTGCCCAGCTGCAAGACCAAAGAAAGAGCACAGAGACAGTGGCAGAGACATCAGTACTTTAATGGATGGGGGAGCTTACATGTTTGAAGAAAAAAGGGTCCTGGAGAGACACCCCACGGGGGACAGCAGATAGCAGTAGGACATGGCAGGAGTCTTCACTACCAGGGGAAGAGGGAGGTTACCAATTACAGGAGGAATTGATGTCAGGCTGGCTCATCGGTTACCAGGGAAACCAGCAGAGGGGCCCACCCCTCACTGACCCTTTGATAAAGGGGAGTGAGACATTCCAGTCTAAAGATTAGGATAATTGCTAGCTGGGGCCTGGGACAAGTACCAGGCTCTATGACTAAGAGGGAATGTCTGTCAGGGGAGTTGGTTATGGGTGAAGCAGGGACTGGTCAATCAGGGGACATGCAGAGACCAAGAGGCCAGCTATCCTGAGTGGCCTGATCATACAACGACCACCTGCCAGTGGAGGGGCAGGGGTTTCAGTGCCAGGTGACCAACTAGTCCCAGATTGAAAACTGAAAATCCTGCATCCAGGAGCCTCTCTGTCCCAGGCAATTGTGATGGTTGGCCACTGTGTAATGAGAGCTTGTTTCCCCAGTTATGACAGACCAAGCCGGGTGCCTTTCAATCCCTAGCTCTGCCAGAAGTTTCCTGTCACTCATTATTATAGCCAAGCCAGTAAACAGCCCAAGAATGCACTCAATAAATACCACAGACACACCTCCTATTATGACCATGGGATTGGAGACACAGTCTTGGGTTAGGCCCACAATAACTGAGCAAATTCTCAAAAACCTTCACTTTTAGACAAAAAAGGAACAAGCCTCCCTCAGGTACTTCAGTCAGGCCTGATGGGTTGTCTCCAGTGCAGACAACTGTTAAGGAGCTCCTTTAACTGTGGGATTCCCAGATGCAGGTGACTGATCTCATAAGGATGAGAAGGAAGCCTTAACCCATCACTCACGTGAAGTGGACGAAACAAGAGTCAGCAGCCAGCTCCTAGTGCTGAGCCCAAAGCTAAGTGACTTTTAAAGACAAGAAGAATCAACTCTTCAACAATGCAGTTTTTATTGCTGTAAAACTACTTCAGTTAATGATCAATTCATTTATTGATACACAAGCCAGACCATGGGTGAGATGCTGTGACAAAAGAACATGAAAACAGAAGAAGACTTCCCCCACCCCACCACACCCCAGCACTCAAGACTGCTCTTAAAATCAATTACTTACTCTGCCCTTCCTTTCCTCAAAATCATTTCAAAGAGTGAGTCTAAGATCTGAAAGTAATTCCCAAGTCTCACTATCTCACTAATATTGATCTTAATCTTTCTTTAGCCAAAAAAAAAAAAAAAAATTGATGAATGGGTACCCTTTTGCAGTACTAACCCTAGTACAGTGTTATTCTAAGAGACTCTATAACAATTATTATTTGTTTCATTTTCTTGTCCTAGTGAGACTGTCATGGACTAAATGTCTGTGTTCCCCAAAACACATATGTTGAAGCCCTAATCCCTAAGGTGATGGCATTTGGATGTGAGACCTTTGGGAGGTGATTAGGGTTTACATTAGGTCATGAGGGTGGAGCCCTCGTGATGGGATTAGTGCCCTTATAAAGACACAAGATCTCTGTCCCTCTCTAGGTGCAAGCACAGACAGAGCCAGAAGGCCATCTACAAAATAGGAAGAGGGTTTTCATCAGACACTAAATCTGTTTTCAGCCTCTAGAACTGTGAAAAATAAATGTTTGTTGTTGAAGCCACCCAGTCTACGATATTTTGTTAGAGTAGCCCAAAATGACTAAAACATAGACCCAGAAGGTGTAGGGAAAAAACATATAATCACACAGTCCTCAAGGAAACACTTTTGATTGACGTTATCAAGACTTACACTGAGATACACACTGAATGGCAAGAGAAAACAATGATTGTCACCCTGAGTTTCCTACAGCAGACTCCCATGATACTGGCAGTCTGCTCACAGAAATTAAGTGGATCAGTGCCAGTCTTCCTTGAAAAGACTTATATCATGAACACAATGTCAGTAACAGTGTATGAGGCCAAAGATGTTTGATGGCCCTCGATTAAGGGCAACTGTTGGGACATCTCTGATGGCAACGTCTTGATCAGCTATTCAAAGTTTGGTCAAGGTCACAATTTCCAAGGAACTTTGCCCAGCAACATAATCAAGCACAGCATATGGGCCCTGCAGCTGAACTGCCTCACTCACACTGGACTTCTCATCTCCATGAGTCTCACCACAGCATTTGGCAAGCCCATATCTGGATAACGAGTTCAAGAACATTCGTTCAATTATTGCTCAAGTGCTTACATAATTTTGTTTGAACCAAGTTTTCCAGGGTCTGAGAGCAACAACTGATCCAGATGGAATCACATTACAAAGCCCCTCTCAGTGAGGTAATTCTTAGATCTATAGCCTTTTTTCTGCAGAATTTGCACCTGGAATCCTTAAATGGGTGAGAATGAGTATGAATGTGATCTTCAGCCAGAGAAAGGATTAACAACACCCAAGTGATCTGGATATAGGCTTCATCACACCACTGACTGCAATCTACAACTCAGGTTAGCAGGAATGCCCATTTTTGTACTAAAGACATCAGTTACATTAGAAATCACACTTGTTTCCCCACATGGAAGGGGATTTTCAGTTGGAGCACTACTCATGTTAAATCAAGTTTAGGCAAGAGGCAGCCCTAAAGGACTGACTTCACGCATTCCTTTTTTTGTTTTTTAACATCTTTATTGGAGTATAATTGCTTTACATTGGTGTGTTAGTTTCTGCTTTATAACAAAGTGAATCAGCTATACATCTACATATATCCCCATATCTCCTCCCTCTTGGGTCTCCCTCCCCTCCTCCCTATCCCACGCCTCTAGGTGGTCACAAAGCCCCAAGCTGATCTCCCCGATGCAGCCGCTTTCCACTAGCTATCTATTTTACATTTGGTAGTGTATATATGTGCATGCCACTCTCTCACTTTGTCCCAGCTTACCCTTCCCCCTCCCCACGTCCTCAAGTCCATTCTCTAGTAGGTCTGTGTCTTTATTCCTGTCTTGCCCCTAGGTTCTTCATGACCATGTTTGTTGTTTTTTTTAGATTCCATATATGTGTTAGCATACGGCATTTGTTTTTCTCTTTCTGACTTACTTCACTCTGTATGACAGACTCTAGGTCCATCCACCTCACTACAAATAACTCAATTTCATTTCTTTTTATTGCTGAGTAATATTCCATTGCATATATGTGCCACATCTTCTTTATCCATTCATCTGTCCATGGACACTTAGGTTGCTACCATGTCCTGGCTATTGTAAATAGAGCTGCAATGAACATTGTGGTACATGACTCTTTTTGAATTATGGTTTTCTCAGGGTATATGCCCAGTAGTGGGATTTCAGCACGCATTCTTCCCTGCAGCAGTCCTATACAATCACTACCTGGTGGATGCCCCAGCTTACAAAATTCAAACAGTAGGACCAGGTTTACAATGGAAAAATTCTCCATCAAGTGGCTGATTCTACTTGTGAGACTGAAATCTCTGAACAATGAGTATTAGTGTTCATGAGAAGAATGCTTTCAACAACACAGATTCTTTTATGTAATAATCCACAGTGAGGCCAAGACACAGATTTTTATGGTGATGAATTTTTGGCCCACAAGATTGTTAGGACAATACATGCTTCTGTTTGGAAGCTTCTATTTCACTTACACCTTGATGCAAAATGAGGAACTTCAGCCCAGAAATTCCAGGGCGTATGCTGATTTATGTCTAGTGTTCAGTAACGTTCCTAAACATGGCACTGGGAATGCAGTCTGTACTCAGCGTTTTATAGTGAATACCCAATTCCTATGTTCACCAATAATTCCTGCATGTGTTTCTCCACTATTTTTCCTCATCCTCACCAGAGACGAGACTGTATTGGGTAGTGATTTGTTTTATCTAAGGCAAGTAATTTCAGATTTTTCAAGCTAAAGGGAACCTGAGATTATCTATTCCAACCCCTAACTTGGAGGAAGAGGACACCGATGGGCAGAGAATTGAAAGCAAATAAGCTTCAAATAAAACACTCCTTCATAACCACTTTCTCTCATTTGCTCCAGCAAGCATGTCCTCAAAGAGACTAAAATGCCCCTGACACTGGACTGCAAACCTCTGGCATATTTAATGCAATATCAAGAGAAAAAATATCCATCTCCTTCCCCAGTGAAAAACCTGGGCAAACCTGCTGTATTAGTTTTCTCTTGCTCCCATAACAAAACCCACAAACACAGTGGCTTGAAAGAACGCAAATTCATTATCTTAAAGTTCTGTGGGTCAGAAGTACAACACAGGTCTCACTGGCTAAAATCAAGGTGTCTGCAGGGCTGTGCTCCTTTCTGGAGGGTCTGGGCGAAAAGCTGTTTCCTTGCCATTCCCAGGTTGCTGGGGCCACTTACATTCCTTGGCTCATGGCTTCCCTCCTCCATCTTCAAAGCCAGTGAGTCGAGTCCCAGTTCCTTTCATGCTTTGGATTCCTCATACCATTTCCTCTAATATCCAAGAGTGCATGCTCTCTCTCTCTCTCTTTCTCCCTCTCTCTCTCTGACAATAGTTAAGCTTCTCTACTTTTAAGAACTCATAAGATTACCCTGGACCCACCCAAATTATCCAAGATAATCTAGCTACCTCAAGGTCCATTCTCTTAATTATATGTGCAACCTCCTTTTTTCCACGGAGGTAATATTTACAAGTTCAAGAAATTAGGACTTGCACATCTTTGGGGAGCCATTCTGCCTACAGTACCTGCCCATTCTTCTGACCCTCACCTCATTAAATGGCCTCAAAACATCTGGTGACCAGGTCAGAAATCTGGGAGACATGCCTGGAATAATCTCATGCATTTACATTCCATGTCCAGTTAAGAACTAAATCCCATCGACTCCAAGTCCTAACTCTGTCAATACTGCCCCCTGCTTCTTACACTCTCAGCTACATCCAAGGCTGAGGCCTCCCCAGAATTCTTCACTTCTCTTCCTTCTTCTGGCACCAGCCTCAACTTTTTTTTTTTTTTTTTTTTCAGTTCTTCACAGTGTCCTTCTGAGGCCGTGTGCTTCAGGCAAGGTGTCTCCAGCCCCAGTTCCAGGGGATGGGACTAGATTGGTCTCAGCAAGTCATGATGGCCTCATGTTCTCTGCCAGTCATTTTTCAACATGAGGGGAACACAGAGTCCTAATGAATTCATTGAGCCACTGAATTAACCAACACAGGAGTCACTTGAGATTTCCTGTTAGGTCACCTAAGTCAAATTGAGTTGAGTGTTTCTATTGCTTGATGCTAAAAACATCCTGAATGGTACATTGCTGATTAAAATAACTGCAAAATTTTGCTCACTGTTCTACTTATTCCTGGCCTCCCGTGGCCTCCAGCCTCTGTGCTTCACCCTATACATCATCTACTTGGAAGAAAAATACCTTTTTTAAAAAAAAATTAGTTTTATTGAAGTATAGTTGATTTACAATGTTGTGTTAGTTTCAGGTGTAAATCAAAGTGATTCAGTTATACATATATATATTCATTCTTTTTTAGATTCTTTTCTCTTATAGGTTATTACAGAATACTGAGTACAGTTCCCTGTGCTATACAGTAGGTTCTTGTTGGTTGTCTATCTTGTATATGGTAGTGTGTGTATGTTCATCCCAAGCTCTGATCTAATTTTTTTTTTAAATGATACAAATGAATTTATTTACAAAACAGAAACAGACTTACAGATATCAAAAACAAACTTATGGTTACCAAACGGAAAAGGTAGGAGGAGGGATAAATCAAAAGCAGAATACCTTTCAAAGCCACAAATCTTATCAGGTGTCCCTCTACTCAAAATGCTTTTGTGATGTCCCATTATGTATAACTGGTTCTCCAAGATCTGTGCTTATAACCCTCTAAAGAATCTAGAAAAACTATGCAACCAAAAGTCAATTTTAAGTTGATATCTATATTTTTGTCATCATACATTCAAAAATGTGGTTAAAGATGTAAAGTTCTGGCATGTTGACATTTTAAGTAAAACTATTATATCACTCAAATCCACAAGAATCTAAACAGCATAGTGATTTGGTACCCATGATCATTCATTTAAAAAGAAATAAGCTCTTCTTTTACATGTATGTTTTATCATGCTCTTCTCATATTTCCATTCTACTTCCCCTGCAAAATTTTATCTTACTGAATATATTTTGATGATTCAAAGTATTTTATTGATTGACCTATCATATACATCCCTACACACACCAAAAATAGGCATGTAATTTAGAATTTTAAGTATTAATTTACTTTGAATTTAGCCCCTAAGGGTGAAATAATTTCTTCTGAGTTATACAACAACAGTTACAGGTAAACAACTGAAGAAAACACACAAATATGGTCAATAGTTATTAAATATAAAAAAGTAAAACTTTATTTTAAATGTACCTCCTGATAAGATGGATAGGGCTTTAAAAAATTAACCCAGGCATCTATAGGTGAATATTCCTTATGCTAAAGTAATAATGGTTTAGCATCAATTTTATGTTAATTTTTCATATTTCTAATGCATAATTGCTGATAAATCCTTTTGGCCTAAAACAGGAGATGAGTAAGAGTTTCACCATAGCCACATCACTCAAATCTCTGAACTCCTTTTGAGTTTGAGGCCATCAAAGACAGTGATGCATCACCAACATTATTTTTACTTACCTCTCAACTGATGACCCAATTACGCCTTCAATTTTATTAGAAGCAAAATGCCCTTTTGTTTAGGCCTTGGAATGTTTTCACATCAGAGGACAATGTACCATATTAAGATTCTGGAAAGATGAGAGGAATGCCTCGCTTCTGTAAAAAGGTAGAAGGGAGAGCAGATGCATTCCCAGGAGGATCAATTTTAGGAAAGAGTGCACATAAAAGTTGAAAACCTGGACAGCTACTCCCTTAAGAGTCTCCGAGCCCTTGCATGTACCCCATTAGAATGTCTTCACTCATGCTCAAAGGTATGTCTAAAGGCATTTTGAAAATGGCTGACCTGTAGGATAAAATCAAAATGCCTTTGCATAAAACACAATGCCTTTCCTGATCTGATGCAGGCTCGGTGTCTCATTTCCCACCCTTATCCCTCTACCCCCCATTCCCTATACCAGCCTGAGAAAGCTGAATTATGTATACTGGTTGTAAGTTCGCTTTCAAGACGAACATGTGTCAAAAGGACTTCCTTCCTTTACTATGATTTGACCCCTAGCCTGCTGCTATTTTTAGACACAACAGGTGAGTCACTAGTACTTATACCAGCATCTTGCCCCTGGCTCAGTCTAGTTGTGGGGACTCTGCTTGCTGTATGAATAAATTAACAGTAGCAGTTTAAATAGTCCCCATACCTTTAGAATAAAATTCTGTATAATAAACCACCCAACCATATATTCCCACACCCTAGGAACACCATTCAACAGTTCCAGCACTCCACATATATATCCAACTATATATATATATATATATATATATATATATATATATAATTTCATATATATAGTCAACAATTCCAGCATTTCACATATATAAATGTGGTTCTTTTTATTATTCTGCTCTCCTGTCCCTCTACTAACTGCTCTCGCTGAAGCTTTCCCTAATTTTCCCTTCCCCATCCCAGGTATAAAATTAGTCACTCTCTTCCCTGACCACACATCGCTTTTACTTCTATTGGATATTTTTCACATTCTGCTTGGTGCCATGATGGTGATGTGTGTAAGTCTGGTCTCCATGGCAGCCACATCCATTGGGTTCTATCCTCATGTGATCCCTGGGTCCTGACCACCTCTCCTTGAAAATCTCTGTCTCCTCATGGCCAGTCCATTCTTCTCACTCTGTATGTGATCTTTCTTCCTCAACTTCCTTCACTTGCTCCCCAACTCTGCCCACTGCTTATCTCAGAGGTTCTTACACTCTTCATGGTGCAATAGCAGAGGTCTCAGGCTAGACCAAAGCAAGCTAACACCAAATTCATATGACAGGTACATTTTCCCAAGTTGGAAGGGGAAAAAAAGTAATAACAATTTCCTCATGTTAGGGTTTTTATCATTTTTCTTAAAAGTTTGCCACTTAACTGTGAGTAATGATCAGCAGGTGACAAAAGTAAACAAATATTAAGGGAAAGCACAGAAAATCAATCACATATAAATAATTTAAGAGTTTTGTGTATATGCTCATGGGTTAGAATTTTATATTATGTATAAAACAAGATCTAGTATTTTATTAGCAAAATCGGTGCTGTGCTTCTTCATGACATAATGAAACATATCCACATTTCTATGTGCATCTGTATGTATACACTTGTAATATAAATTACACATATTAGTTATCAATATAAAATTAAGTTCCTTTCTATTTGTCTGACATTGCAACATGTAAAAATAGCCCAGTGGAACTCACAGGCACTGCTGGTGTGAATGCGAAACTGCCCAAACATTTTGGAAACCAACTTGGCAATTTCTCATGCAACTGATTATGCACATGGCCCAGCCATTCCAGCCTTATTTACTCAAGAAAAATCAAAACATGTCCACACAAAGACTTCTACACAAAAGTTCATAGTAACTTTAATAGCCCAAAACTGGAAAAATATACAAAACTGGAAAAATATACATGTCCATCAATAGGTAAACAAACTGTGATACATCCACACAATTGCCCAGCAATTTAAAAACTACTTATAAAACATAACAACATGGAAGAATCTCAAAAACATGCTAAAAGAAAAAAACTAGGCAAAAAGAGCACATGATTCCTTTTGTAAGAAATCCTAGATAAAGCAAAAAGAATCTAGAGAGATAGAAAATAGACCAGTGGTTGCCTGAGGCCTAGGGGTTGGGAAGGCATAGACTGCAAAAGGGCTGAAACAAACTTTTTTTGGAGTAGCAGAAAGGTTCCATATCATGATTGCGGCAATGGTGACACTGGCTGGACATATCTGTCAACACTCACTGAAATGAGTAATGGACACTAATAATGATGCATATTTTTGCACATAAATTATAGTTCAATAAAGTTAATGTTTTTCATTTGGCCCAGTAGCCTTTCCACCAAATTTGGAGGCAATGTTAAGGATGATCTGACTTACCATGAATGCAGGCTTACGTGATAGATATGAAATTTAATTTGAATGATTTTGTAGGGGGCAGATGGGGGAAAGGGGTAGAATTTTTTCTTTCATATGGAGTAAGTCGGTGATTTGCTTTAAAGATTTCAGTGAGTTGAAACAGTAACACTTACTGAAACTGCCATAACTTTGTAGGTGGGAAGCAGGCCTATCTGAGACGGGAATGAGTTAGTGAGTTTCAGGAATGAGATTTGTGTTCAGTTTGGTACAACTTGAGTTTTAAGCCCTGTGGGGTAGACTCTTCAACTAAGAACTATTTCTTCCTGGTGCCAAACCCCAGATTACTATTTCTGAGTTGAAATAAGCTGACTTTGGACAGCTTATTGGAATTGAAAATATTCAGAGAATATAGTTTATTAGAAGTGACATCCCTGGAGACTGGGGCTAGTGAATGCAGAAACTGATTCAGAGAATAAGACCAAGAAGAGTGAACCCCTGGTGTGACAATAAAATATACCAGTGGTTCTTAACCTTGACTGTGCAACAGAATCTCCTGAGAGCTTGTTAGAACATAGATTTCTGTGCCCCACCTTCAGAGCTTCTGATCCAGTAGGTCTGGAGTGGAGCCTGGTAGCTGGCATTTCTAGCAAGTTCTCGGTGATGCTGATGCTGCTGGTCTGGGGACCACACTTGGAGAACCACTGCTATATACCCTGGTCTTCTGGAACGTTATATAGTTCTAAAACAGTCTTACCCATGAATTAAGTAAAAAGAAGTCTAATTTATTTCACTAGCTACACTTTCAGCACTAACAATAATGAGAAAGGTCAAAAGAAAAAAGTTCATAGTTCTTGGAATAAATGGACAAATTGTTCCTGCTTCAGGTACCTTTCTGTATGGATGAGTTTTTCTCAATTTTTAGGTTACTAAGTAGCTTCTGTATTTCTGACATTAATTTTGCCACTCTCTTCTCAGTAAAAGTGGATATTATACTATGTTCTTGCTGATAAATGACAATGTCAAAGGTACAAAATGTACATCATTTTCCATTGTCAGATGAAAAAGACAGAGATAAGAGAATTGTGAGGGCAGGATTATAGGGTGAAGAGAAGAAATTACATGAAAAGATGGAGAAACGGGGAAGATACAAATCACAATAGAATCAGAAATTTCCCAGAGGAAAAGAACCAGGGTTGGAGAGATTAATAATCAAGGGACCAAGGAGGGAAGAAATGGCTTAATGAGTGGGAAGTTTACTCTAGAGATGAAAAGAAAACCACAATGGAAAAAGGACTTGAAATATAAAATAATGTTGGGTAACATAAAAACAAAACAAAAACAGAAGAAAGCCAAGAGAGAGGAAGAGCTATTTATTTAAATTATTTAAATATAACATTTAGAAAACAAAATATACCAATATACAATGATTACTGAAGAGAGGAGGGAAACTATCAATTTTTAAAATATCCCCATCTTATTCATTAGATAAATATCCAACTCCAGGTTAATGGAAATCAATTGTAGTTGTTCAGTACTTTAGCGCTCATAGCCCAAAGTGGTCAGATATGTCGCTGGGGTGCGTGGGTGGATTTGGGGTGTGGTGAGCAGAACGGTGCCACCCCTCCACGCCATGGAATATGTCCACATCCTAAACCCTGGAACCTGTGAATATGTTATCTTACATGGCAAAACGGACTTTGCAGACATGATTAAATTAAAGATCTTGTGATGGAAAGATGGGTGGGCCCCCATGAGAATCACAAGGGTTCTTATAAAATAGAAGAGGGAGGCAAGGGGATCAAAGAAGAAGATATGACAATAGAACTAGAAATCAGAGTGATGCAGCCATAAGCTACAAAATGTGTGTGACCTCCAGAAACCAGACAAGACAAAGAACAGATTCTCTCCTACAGTCTTCAGAAAAAGCACAGCGCTGCAGACCTATTTTAGACTTCCGTCCTCCAGAACCATGAGATGATAAACCTGTGTTGTTTTGAGCCACGAAGTTTATGGCAATTTGTTATAGCAGTAACAGGAAACTAATACAGGGTTCTTGGGGACACTGACTTGAACTGGAGAGCTCGTGCCTCCTCTAATGCAGAGAACATGAGTCTGGGTTTTGCCAGATCTCCCAATCTGTTAGGAGATGCAGAAAATCTGTTTGCATAAAGTTAGCAACTAGTAATACTGTGCAGGATCATGTATGGCCACAACATTGACTGTTGATCCTTATTTTCTTTATTGAATACGCCCCCTCATGTGATGCAGCTAGACTAAAAACAAGATGGATAAACTGATGGAACAGACTTTTCAGGCTCCGTGCTCCACTCCAGACCATCGCCCACATTAAAGTTTTCTGGGGCAAAGAGCTCAGCTCACAAAACTCCTATACTTCTGGCCAGAATGCACTGAAAGCAACATGTGGTCCATCTTCTGCCCCCAAGTCATTTGGAAGCTGAACTTCAGACTGTTAGATTTTCCTTATATTCTAGACAACCACTGGGGCCAAAATGCTTTATAGAGTCATTCTGGAAAACAAAATTATTTTAGAAAAACATTTTGTTCTCTGTAGATGAAAGGGATTATTAAAGTGCTAAATGTTAAGACTAACACTGAAACATGGTCAGATACATGAGAATAACTTTTAAAAGTGAAGAGAAAAGAAACATAAAGCTTCAAATTATTTTGCCTAAAAGTAATCCTTCTGTTAATTCTATTCTTAGGGCAATTTGCTAGAAGAGGGGAGAAATGAAGTTAATCACGTGTTCAGAGACAAGTGGCCTCTCTTAATATTCAGGCAATCAGCCAACAGAATTTACTGAGTGAAGGCTCTCCAAAGCACTAAGCAAGAAAAAAATAGGATCTGCAAAAGAAATGTAAGACAGTGTTCTCACACAGAAGAATTCTCACGGAAGAATTCTGTGAGATCCCTGGGAAGATGAGGCTAATACATAAAATAATTAGAGAGTAATTAACAGTCTTTTTCTACACTGAAGATGATGCCAAAAGGTTGATAAGTCAATGCAATAGGTACTCAAGCAAGGGAGAGATGGTTGGAGATCTGACTTCCCGCAGGCAGGAAAGCTTCAGGATGGTTGGCTTTTATGCTGACCCTTCAAGGCTAGGCAGGATGTATGCAGGAACAGGGTAAGATATGCCACTCGACAGAAACTGGCTTGGTGACTTCTGTCCTAGAATCTTAAGGTTTTAATTGAAGCTGAAAATATAATAAAACCTGAATAAATGGTGGCCCTTTATTATAAGATGAACTTGAAACAAATGCAAATGCTGTGCAAGATACAGGAGAAGATAATTGCTATTTCTTTCTATTCCACTGGGGCTTGACATTGTAAGAGGAGGAAATAGTGACCATTTCCCACAATTCTCTACTTTGTTACATGATTATACAAATAAATGCAGGTATATGCCTCTAGTGTCCCAATTACATAAGATAAAATATTTAAATAAGAAGTCTGATACTGTTGTAAATGAGTAGAAAGTTGCTTATATTTATAACCTGAATTTGTTTTTTTCTTAAAACATGGTTCTCCAAGTTAGTTTATCAGAAGTGACTTCAGCAAGTGTTTGCAAATATTATTCTGTCCTTTTATCTCAGAGAAAAGCAACTTTAAATAGCTTGGAAAACAAGAACAGAGTAAATATGCATGTAGGGCTTTTCTTTTTTTTTTTTCAGCCTTTCTACCTTTTTAGGTAGCTAACTATATGTTAGCCCTAACAAGATAGAGCCAGTCTCTGGTTTGAAATTTTGAATAGATAACTGTTGAATTACTTGATCAGTTTGGTTTTAAGGATCACACACTGTGCTTTTAAAAACTGCTGGGCTATTTTCTTGCATTCCTTTATGAGAGAGAAAACATAAACTTTCTATCAAATGATGTACTTTTAAAATCACTATAAGTTTCTACATAGTATTCTGGAGAAAGACTGTAAAAGAAGCTTCTGAGCACCTACCATATAGTACCTCTAACTCTGAGTTAGACTCTACGGATTTTTCTCACTGAAAATAGCTGAATAAAACCACTGCTTATAATTCAGGATTTCCTGAAAAAGCAAAATCCATCTATATGTAAGTAACAGTTGAAGGAGCTGGGTGGGTTTTCAGAAGATGAGCCTCATGTTCTATTAAAGGGTTAAAGTGACTAGCGAAAATGAGCAAATCAAAAATGTGACTTTCCTGGCACTTTCAAAGAATTCAAATTAAGTACATTATAGCCCCCGAACAACTTTATGAACTTGTTCATTTTGACCATACTCTTTCTGCTATGCTACTTTCTTGCTAGATATTTAAAAACTGCTTCTTTGTGACCAAAGACATTGCTGGATATTTTTACTTTCTGGCTACAGGTCATTCTGAGAGCCTGGAGTTTCAAGCTAGTTGCTGTCTGGTTAGTGGAGGTTTTACACAGCTCTGTGAATCCTTATCGGGGCGGATCAGAATCAATTACTTGAGGGCAAAGTTGACACAAACTGCTGCACGCAAACATGGAATGTCTCAGGAATTAAGATCATCACAGGGAACAGAGCTTTCTGTTCCTAGAGAAGCAGTGTGAACCAACATACATTTCAGGCTCAGTCATGAAGTGAAGGCATCCTCGAATAAAATTTTCACAGGAAACAGCTGGCCTGAAAAAGGATTTTCTCGTCTCTGTATACAGAGAAACCAGGTGCATGGGCCCCAAGAACCTCTTAAAACATGGTCACCCCCAGGTCTCTGCATCTCTATTGATATAAGAATCAACCAATTCATTGGCAAGTAATCTGCGCCAAGGAAAAACTAGGTATTCTAAGTGACTGTTGTTAAAACTTTGACTTGTCAGGAATAAGAACACCGTGAGTTAGTCCAAACCAAATACTAACTTGTTAGAAAGTGTTGTACAATATGTATTGCTAAGTATGAAAGTAACCTGCATGAAATAAAATTGATCAAAGTTTAGTTTCAAGAACTAAACTAATCACAAATCGCCTATTTGTGATCAATGAGTCCTCGTCTGGGAAGATTCACAAAAGAACATAAGAGCCGAAAAGGGGCATGAGGAAACTTTCTCAGGTTATGGTAATGTTCTGTATCCTGTCAGGGATTTACACCGGGGCATCCATCTGTCGAAGCTCAACTTACGTACAATGTGTGCATTTCATTGCATGCAAATTTCATATGAAACACTGTCAATAAGTACTGAACTCTAGTTAATAATAAGAATGCTGCAATATGCAAACTGATGCCCGGGGCTTATTTTTAAGTGCATCAAAAATAAGATGGTGAGGGCTTCCCTGGTGGCACAGTGGTTGAGAGTCCGCCTGCCGATGCAAGGGACACGTGTTCGTGCCCCGGTCCAGGAGGATCCCGCATGCCACGGGGCAGCTGGGCCCGTGAGCCATGGCCGCTGGGTCTGTGCGTCCGGAGCCTGTGCCCCGCAACGGGAGAGGCCGCAGCGGTGGGAGGCCCGCATACCACAAAGAAATAAAAAATAAAAAAAAATAAGATGGTGAGAGACCGACAAAGGGATAGGTAGATAGACATGATGAAATAAAATGTTAATGATGGAATCTAGGTGGTAGATATACAGCTGTTCACTATAAAACTTTCAAATTACCATATGTGTGAAATTTTCATTAAAAAGGGTTAGAGAAGAAAATATAATGGGAATAAAATTACTGAAGCATTTGGAGTATCACACCACTTGCCCCACTGCCTACTTCTTCCCTACAAGAATTCATAGGGTATCTAGGACCCTGACCGAATACTGATGTTGAAAACTCGAAGCACAAATTTAACAAGCTGAGACATGGAAGGTTTTTTTTTTTAAAAAAATCAACTGCCCAAGACTGGTTGATTACATTGGAAAATTGCATGTTACGTGGAAGGGAAAGAAGTAGCTCCCCACAGACAACGTTTCTATATTTAAATTCACACTGTGCTGTAGTGGGGCACCTGCAAGCCAGGTTGGGCAGAGGATGCTGTTAGAAGACTCAGGAGCAAGATGCATAGAAGGCTCCTGACGGTCAGAGGGAGGGAGCGGATAGTTGTGGCAACTCGAGCAAGATTGTCCTGAGAGGCAAGGGGCAGGGCTGCCAATGGTAACGAGTCCTGGAAACGACATCTGTGGAGGCTCATCAGAGGTTATGATACTGCACATTCCTTCCCCGGAAAACAGAGGGTGACACATCACCTGTTACATCACCTGTGAAGGGCCGGTGTCTAAGGCTAGTCAGTTCACCTCAATCACATTCTCTGTCATTTGCTTCACAAACTCATTGCTTGGCATCGACTAGACAGTGTTCATTAAGTTCAAAATAATTGTCTGGGAGGTGTTTGGTAGTCAAAGAGTGGTCCCTGAACCTGCAGCATCGGCAGCCCCTGGGAGTTTATTAGAAATGCAGAGTCTAAGGCCTCATCCCACACCTGCTGTATGAGAATTTGCTGTTTAACCAAAACACAGATGATTCATACACACATTCAAGTGTGAAAAGCAGTGGCATGATCTTATGATGAGCCTGTAGGTCCAGCTTCGGGGACCTAGGTCTTACCAGTAGCAGCTTTAACTTCAGACACAGAGGACAAGTGTAGGTACACAGGTGAGTCATATGAAGCCTTGTTGGCCCCCTGTCTCCTGTAAGCACCTTCCCCTGACGACTGCTTCCTCCCTGCAATGCTGAGACCTCGCCCCCAACTGGGAAAGGGAGCTGCCTGGACCCCTGACACCCTGGAGGGTCTATCACAATAAACATATCGGAATCTGCTGCGAGCACCTTTGAAAGTTTCATATTTTCCAACGGGTCTAGAAATATTCCATATATCTTTGGAGAGGGGATCACTTCACATGTAATTGCTTTTTAATGTAAAAAGGGTATAAAATGTTCTCTCCAACAGGTAACTATCAGAGGAGTTCTCAGGCTACCACCCCTCTTTCGGCTGTAAGACAGCTGGGAAAATTCTTCATCCCCCTTAAAAACAGCCATGGAATGTGGAACGCTACATGTTATTCATGTAACACATATACATCTGTCTAGAATAAGTGTATTTTAATGACCATGTTTTGTTTATTTCAGCGATTGTAATAGAAACTGTTTCATGCTCAAATATCTGTGGCTAGTCATGGTTCACACAAAACTAAAGGTTCTACATTTTCTTTCATAATAACATGTCTTGAAAGATACTAAGATGTTCCTAACAAAACAAAGTACACAAATATGAAAGATTTTTCTAAATCATCTGAAGCCAATTACTCCGCACTCACTGCAAGTTTCATACTTCAACATCATTTCTTTGTCTATAAATATATGCAACTATGTGAAAAATGGTTTTCAAAAATATGATTACCAAAAACCAATTTTCTAAGTTATTGATTCCCACTTTTATTTCAGGAAGGAGTTTTACATATTGTCCAATCAACTTTCCAAGACAATGAATAAGTACATTTCCAAGACAATAAGTACAAAGCATATTTTCATTCTCACTTCTTATTTAGGAAGGGAATTTTTAAAATAATCATTTTGCCTATCTTAATATAGTTTTTAAAAAAATGGCAATCAAAATATAAGACATTGAAATCTGTCCCACACTTTCATTACTAATTATGAAAACAAAAGTAATTTAGTTTTTTTAATAATTCATGCATAATGGAAAAATGTTTAACACTGTGCTATATTGCATCATATTTAGGTATTCACAGAAAACATTTTCAAGAGACAGGTTGATTTTTTTGTTGTTAGACTTAATTTTTTCGTAGTTTTAAATTCAAAGCAAAACTAGGCAGAAGGTACAGAGATTTCTCATATACCCCTATATAGGTGGTTAATTTTTAAATATGCAAAATGCTAAATGATAGACACATAAAAATCCTACCAGCCAATCAAATCATACAGACAAATGCCTTACTGAAAAATCTATTTGAGTTCCAGGCAAGTTTAGGAAAATTTTATAAAAAGAGACATCGAAATAAATCTGTATCTAATTAATGCCAGAATTACAAAACGATAGTGTCTAATATACTTTGTTATCTTATTTTGTCTTAGGTTTCTCCCTTATTATAAAATCTAAAGAAAAATATCAGTCATGAATAAATAAAATAATCTTCATGAAAAGTCTGAATGGTCTAAGAAGTTTAAAAACAAACAAGTATTTTCTTTTTAAGTATTTTCTTTTCTGCCACTTCATAAACCTGCTTACCTTCAGGGACCACAAAAATAAAACTGTGACAGCCCTACTACAAGTTATAAAAAAAAACATAAAATTATCAAAATGACCTCCCTCAGTAAACCTTAACTTCTGTTCATAAGGCCAGTTTTCAGTATGTTCTCTTACCTGAAAAGCAGTAAGTAGGCTTTAAACTTCACCCAGTCAGAAACAGGCTCTTGAGAGCTTGCTTGGTGCAGGCTGAGAATTGCAGGGCAATCACAGGTCTGGGATAAGCTCACTCTTTCCAGAAGGGGAGGAGGGGGCAAGAGACTCAGGATGAATAAGCCCCAGGCAGCCCGCACTTGTAAGGATACTGATCCTCCCTGCAGAGTCCCAACCCCGGCCACAAAGTAAGAGTCTGGGCAAACAGTGCCCACAGCCACAACAAAATATCCAGACACAGTGGCCGAGAAAGACTCCTTTCACTATTCCAAGCACAACGACAAATATAGCAAATACTTTTGACTGGCATCTTGCCAAATAACTGCCCGGGAATAAGAGGCCTCACACCCAACAAGAAGTGCCACTTGATCAGAGGCTGGGGTTTCTCAACAGGAAGAGGAAAATTTGAAACCTACACCTGAACTCGTCCTTAAATCTTTGGTTCTTCTGTAATGAAGGCTATGAAAATTCAAGCTATAAACCTAAAGGAAGGCCCAAATGATTATCCACATTCAGGAACTGTAATAACTTGTGAGCTGCTGAGAATCTTTGTTTCAACTTCCCCATCTGGCTGCCACCTTTTGCCTATTTTCCTCCTCTGTAACACCTTCAGTGTCCAAGAAAAAAAGAAAACTTTTTAAGTTTTTAAGTTACAACTAATGCTGATCTAAAGAAAAATAAATAAGAATGAATATCTAAAGTGAGATCTGGAGATTATATCCTTTGCAAAGATAGTAAAATGTGGAGACTTTGGCCCTAGAAATATATCTCAAGAGTATTTTAGGGGCTTCCCTGGTGGTGCAGTGGTTGAGAGTCCATCTGTCTATGCAGGGGACACGGGTTCGTGCCCCGGTCCGGGAAGATCCCACATGCCGTGGAGCAGCTGGGCCCGTGAGCCATGGCCGCTGGGCCTGCGCTTCACTCCTGATTTATCCGCCCGCAACTGCTAGCATGGCTAAAAATAAAACAAAATAAAATGAAAATCAGCTTTTTCCCAAATGTGCCAGAGAATGTAAAATGTTTTACAAAACAAGGTCCCAAGAGTAAAGATTCAGGGTGGTCAACCTAACTTAATGTCAATAGACTCCTACACGGCAGAATTTCTGTTTTTAATATACTCATGTTCATCATCCATATATTAAAAGAAATATTTTATGCACTTTTCCCCAATTATTTAACCATGGAACCCTTTATTTGAGGGGCATCCAGAGGGAATTGTATTTTGGGAGACAGATTTGGGAAGTGCTAATAACTTTACATTACACTTGCCAATTCTTAAGCAACACACCTGACATTATGATGAGTTTTCAAAGCACTTAGAAAAGCCATTAAATATTAGGCTTCCTGTCTACCTCCAAATTATACTAATCTCTGTGAAATTCCAGTGTGATCAATTTCTAGATTATGCATTATTAAACGGTAAATGTGTTTTCCAAAGAGAAACATAAGGAACAGAAGCAGGCTATCCGTGTATTTAATGGGCATCTCCTTCATTCCATTCATATGCTAGAAAACGAGCGACAGCACGGTATCAGCCCTCAAGCAGTCCGACACTTTGTTGGAGCCCCTGCAGCTGCTCTGGTGGTCATGCGGCTGTACCAGGTCACGCATTTGCCCTCCAAAGTTGAACATCAGATCTCAGGGATGAACATTCAGCCAATGTATCCTACAGAGTGGGCACCCCAGCTAAAATACCGATGCCAAGGCAGGAGTAACCACCACCCAAACGCCATACCAACCGCACCCATATGTGCACATTTCAACCGCTTTACACGTGATTCAAGAGGAAGAAACTGAGCTGTGTGCCTCCAGCAAAGCACATGTAAAACCTGACTACCTCTCCCCCTCAGCGCCTCCTCTCCTCTCAAATCCCAGAGCCCTGCACGCACCCAGCAATCCCTGGACATCCATCCTGCCGTTCTCATTTAGGTGAAAAAGCAGGTTTTCAGGATAGACTGGCAGTACACAGCTGCTCCACTGAGATAATTGTCACAATGACCCCTCATTCATCCGCCCTAACTACTCCAGAACAAGCTACGGCACACAAGTTATTTTTCCAAATCATGTCCCTTTAAAGACAGACTTCTTTCTAAAATGAGGTATATTCCCCTAATGCTTGTAATAATAAGATATTTAACATAATTTAAAAACTATGTCTTTTGTTCATAAATACAGATTCTACTGAATAAAGGCAATTATAAGTATAATACTCTCCTGAAGAGACCACTATAATAGGTTGAGAAAAATATTTTACTTAGGAAGTGATCCAGAAGACATGGGATGGTATTTCTACATCTGTAAAATAGCAATTAAATTGCTTATAAAATAAATTATGTCACAAGGCTGCATTAGAAAAATACAAACTCCAGCCCCTGAGTTGGAGTATATATATATATTTATATCTGAATCACTTTGCTGTATACCTGCAACTAACACAACATACTAAATCAACTAAATTTCAATTTAAAAAAAAAGGTAATGCTGTGAGGTGATGAATGTGCTAACCTTATTGTAGTAACCATTTCACAATATATATGTATATCAAATCATCGTGTCATACTCATATACCTTAAATTTACACAATGTTATATGTCAATTATATCTCAATAAAGCTGGAAAAAACAAAGGTACAGTAACTATTTAAAAAATTATAAATCTTGATAATATAAAAATAATTAGTAATATAATTTATTACCACAAGCAAGTAAAGTTCACAATATAAACCTAAATTATAGAGGAAAAAAAAGAAGAAACATGGAGGATATTGCATAATCAAGAAACAAAGAAAACATCAAACCAGAAACAAGGGCTGCATTCCCAGGCACCCACCTGTACCTCCAAGCTGTATTCCAAGTAAAGGCTTTCTGCCTTGGTCTTACAGAGCCTCTGCCTCCTGGGGCTTTAAGAGAGACATACTTTGATATTCCTTGGATTTGCTCCAAAGGTCACCAAATTTGGCAGATATTCTTCAGTCCTGGCCTACAGCCATTTCCTACTTTTAGTAAAGTTTTCCCCCACTGTTAGTAAATTTTTTTTTTTCATCTCCAGTTTCAGGGAAAAGAATAGACACTTATACTCAAAGCCCTTTAACAGAACCCTGCACCTCCCAACTTGCTCTAAGTTTCTTACTGTCTTCTACATTCTTTAGTTTTCCTGTCTGTCCTCTGTCTCTCTCTAACTGCCTCTTCCCTTTCAAATCTCCTGGTGCTTAAATCACTGGTGTGCTGAGCCAACTTGCACCTCCTGCAGGAGACAGCTGGGTGTATTTCTTCCCATCTCCAGTCACTGTGGGAGTATTTACACCACAGCAATCAACAGACAATACAAAACAAGCTTCTTCCCTCTCCCCCTTCTCAGAGCCAGCTGTTAAACATTTACCAGCACACTACTAGAAAGGTCTGTGAATTTACAGAACAGCCTTTACAAATGGTAAGGATATAAAAATTTTTACTGAGAACAAGAAAAGGCTTATATTTTAGCTTTTTTTTTTTAATTAGTTGGTACAGACAGCTTTATATACTTGACACTGCCAGGTAAGCAACCTCAACAAGATACACCAGTGTTACTACAATGATACTGTAGGAGCAGTGAACATGAATAAAGGTTGTGTTTCCAAAGTAAATGCCATCCTTTCCAATTGCCTTTAATATACTTCTATAGCATCTTTCCTCCTAGTAGCTCTTAATAGTATATTAAATCTATTTATGATTATCTAGAAATTTAAGAAAGGATTAGCATATTCTTTTACTGTGAGATGATAAACAAGAAAATGTTTAGGTTCAGGCAGATCTTCCTTCTTCCGTTCTTCCTCTCCCCCAAATCCCAAAAACAAACAAAAATCACATTTTTTGCATCCTTTTTTCCCCAAAAGTCTATGGATTGAAGACCAAAACAACAGTGCCTTTGGTCCTCCCAACCTTGCTAAAGAGAAAGTTTAAAGCCCACAACCCAGTAAACTCATGGGAGTCAGCTCACTGTTCCAGGGAACAAAGGACAAATTAGCAGAGAACATTACTTTAAAGCATGGTAATGACATTCTAACAAACACTGCCAATTCAGTCCATATGCATCATCCACCTAGGGAATCATGAAACAAAAAGATCCGACAGAAACAAAAAAAGGAGCACTCTGTGAATCAAAAAGCAACAAGAGCTATCACATGAACTTATGTACTCAACAATGCTCCTCTAACTCTTCATGCTAGCTGCGTTCAACATCTTTTATTGCATTACTGATTATCAGTATCAAGTCAGTCTATCAATATGATTAGGATTATTGAATCATATCTTATTAATAATTATCAGTAAAAAGAAGATAGTTATCTTTAAAGTTAGAACAGAATCCAGAGAACAATAAAAATGCTTCCTAAGTTCTTTTGTCTAAAATTTATTCTACTCCAAGAAAAAAAAAATAGACAACGCATGGCATAAGCAATGTCAGATATTATTCAAGAAAGATAACCTTATTTTTGTCTCACCATTTAGAGTCAATAAAGTAAAATTCATTTCACAGAACTTGATTTGTAAACTGGCAGTGCTCTGTGCTGTAATTCAAACTTCCCTATCATCACCAGTCAGACACCAGTGATCAGGAGCTCCTGGTTTGTAGTTAAGCTGGACAGCAACAGGTTGGGATCGGACACACCAGAGTTGGCATCAGAGTTATTTAATTTGGGACAAGTTACTTAACCTCCGTATGGTTTAGATTTCTCATCTCTAAAAGAGGAACAAAAATCACCACTACCCAGGTTAATGAAATTTTTTAAATAAGAAAATCTACATAAAACTCTTAACATATCATCTGGTATACAGTAAATACTCAATAAACTGGGATAATAACTTATTACTGTCATTATCTAGTATCATTGCTTTCACATAATATGCCAACCACTCAGCTGCTTTGGAATCACAGTAATTTTGACCAGAGCTCCTCAAACTTTTACATGCAAACAAATCACCTGGGGATTTCGTTGAAAAATGCAGACTGTGATTTGAGAGGTTGGCTGTGGGGCCTGAGACCCTATATTTTAACAGGCTCCCAGGTGATGCTGCTGTGGCTGGTCCCAGGTGCATGCTTTGAATATCAAGGATTTGGACCACCTGGATATTCCCCCAACCATCACCACGACTCCCCCGCCGCCCCCCAGGCATAGCTGGCTGAAAACCCAAACATTGAGTCCGCAATCCAACATTACCTTCCCTATAAAAATAGAACTCTTCCTTTAAAATTGGTAAAAGCGATGAACCACTTGAGATAATTGCTAAATATAGAATACAATTATAAGAAAGGCAAAAAATGGCTTCACCCGGGAAAAGAACTTGGATTTTTGAATCAGACAGGTCTGGGTTCAAACTTTAGCCCCATTACACATATTAGCTGTTAATGTGTCTCTGGACTGATCATAGACCTCCTTATAAATTTCAGATTCCTTATGTGTAAAATGGAGATAATAGCATCTATCTGAAAAATATAAGACATCTCAAATAACAGCTGTCTCAAAATAGTTAATATTTACATGTATATCCCACAGCCTGATGCATAGTAGGTGCTAAGAACATGGGGGCTGCCTTTCTGTTCCAGGCTGCGTTGTTTTAACTACTCACTAACATAACATGACTTTTCCTTCTGCTTTCACTCAACTTGGGCCCCTCTTCTCTCCAGCGAACTATCTGAAGACCGGCCGCTACTGAAACTCTTTTTCATGCTATTTCAAGCCACCAGCATTAGTAATTTCCCAAGAGAAAGAACCTTATTTCCTCGTATATTCTACTAATCCTCGAGACCCAGTCTAGAAGAAAACTATTTGTTTTCCACATGGCTTCTCTCTGTTCTAAATCCTGGCAGGCTCTTTCTTCCTGCACAGACACAAAAAGGAAAGGGACAGAAGTCATCGTTATCTCTTTCTCTGTCTCTGAAAGAGCTTGGAGATATCTTTTTCAATCAGGGAAACTTATTGTGGGAAACCAGCCACTCACTCCAAGATAACTCTCTGTATTCTTTTACAGTTCCAAAAACTGAAATTGATTTTATTTCTTAAGGAAGCTCTAACACACAGACACACACACACACACACACACACACACACACACACACACACACACACCAGTTTTGTTGTGGTTTCCTGTCCCCAAGCAAAAATGATATGATGCCAGAAATATCAGTTGCTCAATTTAACTCTGTTCCCTCATTGATTCGACATGTTATTTAAATCCTGAGTGCCTGCCATACACCCAGTACTGTGTCAGATGCCAGGTGTACACTGGTGAGTAAACAGACGTGTTCCATGCCTTGAGAATCTAACTACCCCGACCTTCACTAATCTTATTCCTGAAACCAGGACACATTTCCAGAGCTAGTTCTGGTTTCTAAAACCTAGTCATAGGCTGGATCTAAATAAGAACAAAATAATGCCATCTGCAGCATCATGGATGCAACTAAAGATTATCATACCAAGTGAAGTAAGTCAGAAAGAGAAAGACAAATACCATATAATATCACTTATATGTGGAATCTAAAACATGACACGAACTTATCTACAAAACAGTAACAGACTCACAGACATAGAGAACAGACTGGTGGTCGCCAAGGGGAACTGGGGGAGGGATGGACTGGGAGGTTGCGGTTAGCAGATATAAGTCTTTATATAGAGAATGGATAAACAACAAGGTCCTACTGTATAGCACAGGGAACTATATTCAATATCCTATGATAAATCATAATGGAAAAGAATATAAAAATGAATTTATATATTTATAAATATAATTGAATCACTTTGCTGTACAGCAGAAATTAACACAACATTGTAAATCAACTATACTTCAATAAAACATCTCTCTCTCTCTCTCTCTCTCTCTCTCTCTCTCTCTCTCTCTCTCTCTCTCTCTCTCTCTCTCTCTCTCTCTCTCTCTCTCTCTATATATATATATATATAGAGAGAGAGAGAGAGAGATAGATAGATAGATAGATAGATAGATAAATAAACCCCAGTAGAACTGTTAGAGATCAGCCCTGACCACAATTTACTGATCAGATGAAACCCATCACAGCACCACCAGATAAACCTGCAAATGAAGGTGTTCTCTATTTTGCCACCGAACAGCAGCCCATCCAGCCCACCACACTGTCCTGGCTGGAGTGGAGTGGCAGCCCCTTGGAGACACAATCCATAGCAGCTTTAGTGCAGACAGATGTTCACCTGTCCTTCCCCAAGCTGCCCACCTCTGCTCCCTAACCCTGAGCAACTAACCAGGCCTAACATCCATCAGAAGCTTTCTGAAGTTCACCAGCACACTGAACAGCAAACAGTTGTAATAGTTCACCTGCCACATAAGTTATGGTTAATATCATGCTGTCTGTTTGCAGCTATATTAATATTTAAAAATGGAAATAGGGATGCTGGGCAAGATGAAGCCAATTTCATTCACCATCTTCTGCTAAACCTTTCATCAAGCTGCACTCTCTCCATGACAAGGCTCACCCTGTATAGAAAGGGCACTGCTTATAGAATCAGCTTGATTAAGAATTCATATAATGTGTAAAGCATCTGAAAAATGTAATCAGAATATGTGGAAATTATGTGATCAGATAATCAGTAAAAACTTCAGATGCAGATTAATTTATTGTTAACATTGATGAGTCTTGCTGATGTCTATGAATTGCTTTTACAGAGACCCGTGAATTAAAAGGAAGATCCCTCTTCATTACATGAAAACACAGAGTCTCATAATTTATGTTAAACTGGGAGATGAAAAGATCCCTTCTGCTTTTCTCACCATAATCAAAATATAACCCTAAATTAATGATGGAGAGCATATATA
>NW_020175089.1:533486-624932 GCF_003031525.2 Neophocaena asiaeorientalis asiaeorientalis
TATATGCTCTTGATATATATACATATAAAGAGAATGTTATCCTACTAACAAAGAAAGGGACATCATTCCAATGATCTCCAATATGTCCTTGAAAGAGGTCTAAGATTCTCTAAAGTTTCAAACCACTAGGTATGTGTCAAGGTTGAAGCAAGACTTAATTTAAGGCCATTTTCTAAGTATTAATAGTTTGGTTTAACACTCAGGGGTAACTAGACCTTCTTCTATAGATAATAACTTTGGTAAAAAAAACTACCCACAGTCCTTTCCACAAAGCAACCTGAAAGGATCATCTAGGGACCAGATGAACTAGCTAGTGACTTTAGGGTTAGTACTTCAGACAATACCGTTGCCTGGATTGGCTGAATTGTTAGAGGCCTGAATTCATCTCAGCATCCTCCACTTCACTTTCCCTAATTCTGAAGACAGCACCACACCTTCATATTTTAGACAAGTGATTCCCAGAGTGTAACACGGAATCAAGAAAGCTGGCTCTCCATCTCTCTCTCTCTCTCTCTCTCTCACACACACACACACACACACACACACACACACACACACACCTTCTGATAACATCAAAGAGAGCCTCAGGACTTCCCTGGTGGCGCAGTGGTTAAGAATCCGCCTGCCAATGCAGGGGACACGGGTTCAAGCCCTGGTCCTGGAAGATCCCACATGCTGTGGAACAACTAAGCCCAAGAGCCACAACTACTGAGCCTGCGCCTGCGCGCCTAGAGCCTACGCTCCACAACAAGAGAAGCCACCGCAATGAGAAGCCTGCACACCGCAAAGAAGAAGAGCCCTGACTCATACAACTAGAGAAAGCCCGTGTGCAGCAATGAAGACCCAACACAGCCAAACGTAAATAAATAAATTTATAAAAAAAAAAAGAGAGAGCCTCAACTTTGTCTTCAAACTCACTCTAACCTTTGCTCTTCGCTCTCCTCTTTCTCTCTCTCAGTACAGTGAAGGCAGGTCTCTGACTTGGGTTTCAGCAGGCACTGGCATCTACTCAGGACTGAATGACATTATTTGGTTTTCATTTTTTAATTTTTATTGGCTATCTCTATTATTTGTGGCACTGGATAGTTTTCCATTTAAGGTAATAATTGAAGATTTCCTTTTTAAATGCATTTATATTTTCAGTTAAATAAAAGTGGAAAACAAGAAATAATAATAGAAGGAGAATACAATCATGGCAAAAAGCATGAAGGTGGTATATGAATGACGGATACTTGGGAAATGTTGTACGGTACCGATTAAAAAGCAGCTTGGGTTTGAATCTTAGCTTTGCAACTCCCTTGCTGTGTAATTTTAGGCAAGTTACTTAAGATCTCTGTGCCTCAGTTTCCTCATTTGTAAAATAGTGGTAATGATGGTATCTACTTCAAAGGGTTATTATGAGGATAAAGGGGTTATTACAAGTAAAACACTAAAATGGTACATGGCATATAGCAAGAATTCCATATAAATTAGTTATTACTAGTGGAATTACTAGTATTTTATAAATATATCTGGGTAAATAATGATCTATTCAAACTCGATCCTCTGGCCTGTGGATTACACGATAAGGTAGAGATTTCTTCATGGTCTCATGTATAGGTGAAAGGAAAAGCTCCTTCTGTTTTCCTTTAATTAAAAATGCAGCCAATTAAGAAGGGTTTTAAACCCATGTGATTCCCTGGAAGCCAGAAAATCAAGTGCAGTGTCTTGAATTCCATTATAGTTTCCTTTCCTCTCTACTTAGAGATCCCAATATTTCAATATACTAAGAGTTAAAAAAGAGGCTGCCATTCCTTATCCATATGGCACCAACCAAAATGTAATTACAACCAGGCACACGGGTCCTCCAACCAACATTTTAACATTCTGCCTCATTATGCAGCATCCCAAGAACTGCTCTCTTTTCGTAAATATTGCTCCAATAAATGAGTTTTCGTTTAAATTATAACCATTCTACATGCAATGACTTTTTAAAAATCTGCTTGAATATTGCTATGATCTGAATTTTGTGTCCCCCCAATATTCATGAAATACCAAAGATGTCGGTATTAGGATGTAGGGCGTTTGGTAGGTGCTTAGGTCATGAGGGTGGAGGATAGGATTACTGCTCTTACAAAAAAGAGGTTCCAGAGAGCTCCTGAGCCCTTTCTACCATGTGAGGATACAAGGAATGTCTGCACCAGGGAGAGGACCCTCACTGGACCCTGCTGGCACCCTGATCTCAGACTTCCAGCCTCCAGAACTGTGAGAAATAAATGTCTGTTGTTTATAAGCCACCATGTTCGTGGTATGTTGTTATAGCAGCCTGAATGGACTAAGACAAATAGAAAAGCAAATGGACATCACTTATCTTTCTCTTCATATGATTTTCTCTGACCTTGGCTTCCAGGGGAATTCCTCCCTTTGTTTATGTAGTTTAGTGTGACTCCCTTGAATGAATCATAAAATGTAGTGGGAGAATCACTCTCAATTAACGTCCTGTGCCTTCCTCACCCCACTCCAGTTCAAGGGGAAGAACAAAGCACACTGCTCTGTGACACTAGATTAGCGACCCACACAGTTCAGCCAAGCTCTGAGTTCACTCTCTGCAGCTAATACGGCTTCTTGAACAATGAACTTGAGTGCGTTGTCCCACCTAATCTCACAACTTATCATCTCCACTAGAACCCAACTAGTCTCAAAAAAGAAAAAGACGAAAAAACGAAAAGAAAAAGAAAGGACCCTGTAACTAATGTGAAGGAAAATGCTTAACAATGAAATTAATGCTGATTGCAAATGTAACCTTCAAGATGCACAGAACCCAGTAATCCCTCAAAGAACAGAGAATACAATCTGATTGCTTTTGAATGTCAAATGCACCTGCAAGAAATAGGTATTTAAATTGTCAGGGCAGGCTCTGTACTAAGAATCCAAACTTAATTTTAAAAACCTAAGTCACGTTCCCATCCCTCTCAATTCTGTCAAAATTAGACCTTTATTTCTCTCATTTTTAAGTGACTCACACTTCAGAGGCAATTCTTCAGCCTGACTGTGAGATAGAACCAGCCGCCTGGTGCCTGGGTGCAAACCTCGGGTCTGCAACACCTTGGTTTGTTACTTAACCTTTTCATGCCTCAGTAGCATCAACTATGAATGGGATCATCAGAGCACCTACCTCACAGGTTTGTGGAGAACTGCACCCAGCACAGGGTTAGTACCATGTCAGCGTTAGGTATTATGAGCAATGGTCGTACGTGACTTTCAGATAATTTCTTGAATACACTGAGATAGGGATCACCATGCACCCTTTTAATGGATGAGGTGACTGCACATTTCAGAGGGCTGTAACATCACAGAATGTATTGTCAACCTGGCTCTCTTGCTGCTAGGTCTGACCATGTGACCACATACTGGCCAATGAAATATAAATGGAAGTGTTCTATGGAATTTCCAGGAAGGCTGCAGAAACTGAGGGAGCTGCCTCCACTAAGAGGCCTCCCTTCTGTTGCCCATCTGGACTGCAGACATGGTGGCCAAAACTAAACTGTCCTCAGAGTGACCTTGAAAATGGAAGCCACAGGATTAGGAGGATGAGACAGAAAGATAGGAACCTGGACTCGACAATACTGTGAAATCACAGAGGGCCTAACTCTGAATATTTTTGCATGAATTTTCACTGCTATATTTTATGTCAGAGTCACTTTACATTTTTGCTATAGATGGCCCAAACTATCCTAACTGATATATCCAAGAAATAGAGGTCCTCAGAACACACTTTTAGAAATCCCTGACCTTACAGCTTCCTAGACTTCTCATTAGTGTCATACACCCAACTTTGAAAAAGTATTTTTTTTCTACAGAAAAAGAAGCATTACTTCTATTCAGATATAAAGAAATGTGACCTAACTTGCTCTTCTCCAACAACGATGAACACCCACTTTCCTAAACACCGACCTTGCTTGTGGGGCTTTAGATGATTATAATAATCATTTACTGATGAAAAGCAGAGAGCCAAATATTAGGAAGTAAAACTACCTAGTGAATTCTGCCCATGCACTTACCCCCCACCCCGACCCTGCCCTGCTCACTGCCTCACTCAGTGAAGGAAAACGTACCTGGCTTCCCATCATGACTTTCCCACGTGGCTCCTCCTTAAACATCCAATTACAAAGAAATTTATTTGTTTCAGCTTTTTCCTCAGGGAAATCCAGAAATTAAATCACTTCGCCAACAAGGCCAGGAAAACAAATCATTTGTGTTGTGGCTGAGCCATAAGGCTCGCTTCTTAAACACAAGCAGAGTCTGCCCAGCTTTGCTCTCACAGAGCCATTTGGGAGACGAATTTTATGGCAGCAGCTGAAATGTTTCTACCAAAACAACACCTACACTGTGCTAGAGTTATTTTCAGAGGAGAAGGTTTCCCCTACTGCTGTTTAAATTGTGAAAATGTGTAGTTGAAAGCGTAGGCACATGTGAGTCTGGGGCTGCAGCCCTGGTGGGGGAACTTAGCTGCCACTCCTTGAATGGGTGACCTTGGCCAGATCATTTAACCTCCTTGACCTCGGGTCCTCATCATTAAGTGGGACTCTTAGCACCCAGAGAGTTGTCCTGAGAACTGATGAGATAATGCATGCTTAGCTCCGTGTCTACATGATAAGTGTTCAAAAAGCAAGGGCTGTATTAATGCCTATCGAATTTGATGCTAAATACCTGAATACCTCAGAAAATAAAGATATAAGAACCTATGGGGGACTTCCCTGGTGGCGCAGTGGTTAAGAATCCGCCTGCCAATGCAGGGTACATGGGTTTGAGCGCTGGTCCAAGAAGATCCCACATGCCGCAGAGCAACTGGGCCCATGTGCCACAAGTACTGAGCCTGTGCTCTAGAGCCTGTGAGCCACAACTACTGAAGCCTGCACACGTAGAGCCCGTGCTCCACAGTAAGAGGAGCCACCACAATGAGAAGCCTGCGCACCGCAACATAGTAGCCCACGCTCTCCGCAACTAGAGAAAAGCCCACACGCAGCAACGAAGAACCAATGCAGCCAAAAATAAATAAATAAATATTATTTTTAAAAAAAAGAAGAACCTATGGGTAAGCCATATTTAAAGATACCACATTAACATTAGTATAAAAATATAAATGTGTTTAATAGTGTATGTGCAGAAGCCACAGCACCTTAGTTACCCACAGACCACTTATGCAGGTTTTCCTGGACTCTCTAGGATGGGGTCATGGACAGGAAGTCAGGAAAAACTCTCCAAATACCTAATTAGGTATCATCAAGTCCACTTATTGGACTAATCCACTTATTGGCTAATTCATCAATAATGATACTTACTATTGTTGAGACTTCACCAAGTACTAGGCACCAAACAACACACTTCTCATGGATTAGCCATTTATCTTTCACAACTGCACACATAGAAACGTGTGGTGGACACTGTGATGCAATGACCAGACCACTCCGGGGACTGAAGAACTGATTCCCCTGCTACTCCGAGAGCTGCGACATAATGTAAAAAACTGCCCTCAACTGAAGAAAGCTGCTCCGCCCAAGGTCAAGCACCATCCCCTGTCAGCGGCCTCCAGTAGTCAACATCAGTGAATAAAGGCCAGACCCGCTTTAGAGCTCCCTGCGGGGTTGACTCAGGCTGCTGTTAAGACTGCATCGCAGCCCAGCTTCTCCCTCTGCCCAATCTCACATCCTTCCTTTCCCCTCCATAGGTGTTGCCCTTAAGAGACAGCATAGGTACTGCAATTACTTTCATCTTTCAGATGAAAAGAGTGGGTCTCAGAAAGGTTAAGAAAGTTGCCCAGTCACACAGCCAATGAGTGGTCTGGCTGGATTGGAACCCATACATTGTACTGCCAGAGCCCAGGCTCTAGATTATTCTGCTCTAGTGCTCAGTCAGGTTTGCATATTTACGTCCAATAAAGTAAACTGGTTAAGCTAGCTGGTGTCCTCAGAGTAGATGGCAAGAAGCAAATTAGAATGAGAGACAGCTGCAAGAGCAGGCAACCTCTGTTATCCGTCAAAACAATCCGAAAACAGAAACTACTCCAGATCTTTCAAGTCAAGAGCATGGTTACAGAGTGATGGAATGGCTGGGAGGCCACAGAGGGAACAGGAAGGCAGCCCAGAGACCAGCACCCGTGGAGAACTGCTAGCTTGCCTAGGCAGGAAGGATGATGGAAGGAAGAGGTGTTATCAGAGCCCAGAGACTGGGGACAACCAGCAAGACTAGAACAGGATAGGCTGCTGTGGAAAAAGAAGTTTGGTGGGAGCAGAAACTATGGAAGAGACACAGCTGTTCCTAGAGATACCAAAGAAAGCAGAAAGGGGCCCGGAGAGATACCCTTACGTCTCCCCTTGGACACCAAAGGGCAAGAGAGCCTGGGAAATATGGTTTCTTGCAACATGGAGCAGAACAGGAAACAGTCAAGAATGGATCTGAGAACAAATCTATCTGAGCAGCCCCAAAATACAGCTAATCAACTGACAATAAGGAAGTATGGAGAAACACTCTGAAAATAAAATACAAGAATTTAAAAAGTCAGACTTCCCTAGCGGTCCAGTAGTTAGGACTCCACGCTCCCACTGCAGGGGGCCTGGGTTCCATCCATCCCTGGTGGGGGAACTAAGATCCCACAAGCCTTGTGGCACCACCAAAAAAAAAAAAAAAAAGAATTTAAAAAGTATGTCTGTCAAAACTCAGTTTGATGGCAAGTAGTCCAACATACTCCAGCAGTCCTTAAGCAAACACAAAAAATAACAATAGAAAATGCCTTTCACTACATGGCTCTTTACAAGGCACGTTGCTGTATTACCACACAGTTCAATAACTGATGTCTAAATGGGTGCAAAGTTTCCGTTGTTTTCTGTTTAGTAAGTCAGGGGAATATACGTAATATTTATGGAAGTATTTCCATCATAAAAATATCTAGTTCATTTGATAATGCTTAACTGGGTAAAATTTCATGAGCAAAATTTGATTTATATAGAATAAATTGTTCCCCACCCCTGTCGGCTAAATTAGGTGTTAATGTAGCTCCTATTCTGGAAGGCTAGATCTGCCTTCATGATTCTATCTGCTGTTTGACAAAGCAGAAGCTAGAACACAAATTTTTTCCTCTCTTCTCGGAAGTCCTCTGCAGCAGAAATCCTTGGGAGTGTGGAGGGAGCAGAGGAGAGAAAACCCCGAAAACAAAAACATATCACCAAGGATTTCCCATCAGTGCTTGCTTCAGCAGCACAGATACTAAAATGAGAACAATACAAAGGTTAGCATGGCCCCTGTGCAAAGACCACGTGCCAATTTGTGAAGCAGTCCTCATTTTGCTTTCCTTTTCTAATGTTCACAGGTGAGGAAACAAAGGCTGTAGTAAGGGAAATGACTTACCCAACCGAGGGCCCTTCCCACTTCAAACCACACCCCACCTTTCCTCTGAAAAAAAAACAAAACAAAACTCCAGTCACAGTATTCAGCAACTCAGTTTTTAACTATCTACTTTGTCCTTCCAAAGACATCTATCATCTATTTTAAAAATTACTTTTATTATAGTCCCTCCAGAAGGAATGTGATTTGTTCACATACAATGATTGCAAACACAATTTCAGTCCCTTCCACCACCTCCCCTTCACCCCAAACACAGTTTCTTTGAGGTTATTAAAACCCAATGAGATTAAAGGAACATCTGGGTTCCAGGCTCAGCTTGGCTTCTAGCTAGCTGAGTAGTTTTAGGCTGGCCGGTTAACCTCTCTGAGTCTCTGTTTATTCATTTCCAACATAATGCAACCAGAACTAGCTGATGACCATAATCCTTTCAGCCCTGAAATGATTCCACAGAAAGAAAATAGAAGTCCTGTGGGGAACCAGATGAACACTCTCTCACTTGACCTGGGCCAGGCATCTATCTGTGAGATTGCTTATCAGAACTAAAAGTACAGTCTGTGGCCATGGCATAGTGAAAAGTCTGACCTCATTCCGCACTCTCAGTTGACTGTGATCTCAACAGGCAATTCTCAAGTTGGGTTCCAGGGTCTGACTGCAAACAGAGCCTGAGTCTCCTCCTTCCCTGTACCTACATTCTGCTACATAACCTTGCAGTGTCCTACTCTAACTGGCCGTGTGACTCCCTTGACCAATGAGATATTAACACGATACAAGCAAATGCTGAAAAATACACGCACTGCTGGCTTCGCTCTCATTCTTGCTCCTCTGTCATGGCCAGGAGAACATGCTAGGTCTAGCGTGCCTCAGAATGAAAGCCATATATAGCAGAGACAAGTGACCCCCAGTCTTCCTAGATAAAGCTATCCTAGATCATTCAACAGCCAGCTGAACTCCCGGACATGTGAGCAAACCCAGCCCAGATCAGAAGAGCTGCCTGCCCAATCCACATCTGACCAGAGAGAGACACGTGAGTGAGATTAGCTGGAATCAGCCAAGTCCAGATCAAGATCAGCTGAACTCCCCAAACTTGCAAGCTGAATACATTTTTATTATTGTATTCCACTGAGATGTTATAGTTGCTTGTTACGCAGCATTACTGTGGCAATGGATAACAAGCTCTCAGCCAGACTATTAATGACTATTTCCAGAGTGAAGCTTCCTTAGTGGTGAAACAAGTGTGGCACACGCTACATGCCTTAATCATAAACATTCACAACAGACATGAATGCTTTCAAGGCTCTAAGAAGTCCCACAGTAAAGAAGTTTAACTTTGTCTAACTCATGTTTTCCTTAACCTATTTTACCAGGGACCCCCAAGTATGATTCGCTAATCAAATTCTCCCCCAACCTTAGATCCCAAGTCTGGGTCGAGCCTCTACCCAATCTTTTTGGGGTTAAGCCATGTATTTTGTTGTCTCTTCCGAGGTACTTAGTGAACCCTTCAAAAACAAATAAACAAAACAAAAAACTTAAAAGTATTTTGAAACTATGAAAGCTTATATTGTTTATAACCCAAGTCTAATTATAAATAAAGGGGAATATTCTGCAAATATCCAAAACCCATACATAGCCTCAGTCTAATTCCAACTTGCTCTATTAAAACTTGAAGAAAGCCTAAGACTGACCTTGCCATTCCCTCCTTAACATTCTTGAAAGGCAACCCGCTGCAATCCTCTTGTCGTGGTTCACAGCCTTTGATGATCAGGGCCTTTGATGATCCATCTCCTCTCCCGCTATTCTTCCTTCCCTCTATCTCCTTCCTAACGTATTACTACTCTCTGGTCTACATGCTACCCATGCTCAACTACTTTCAAATCCATCAAATGGCCATGAGCTACACTCTCCAGAACTTGGTCCTATTTGATGTGAACGTGAATTATGCAGCTTTGAAATAATATATTAAAAACATTAATATGGTCTCACATTAATTTGAATCAATGTTAAATCCACCCAAAATGTTAAAATTCTTCAAGAATTGTAGTTTCGAAGCTGGCCCAGACGAGGGAACGCTAAACTCTGTTTACTGAGTGGCCACAGGGTGGTGCCATATTAGCTGATAAAAGGAAATATCCACCATCTTTTGTCAGAATTATTCTTCAATTAGGGAAGTTCTGAATTTGCAAGGACTTCAGAAACACAACTCTTCTTCTGGAAACTCTTCTTCACCTCTTAACCATACCCAAGACCAAACACACAGTGTTCATCCAGCTAAACTTCAATTCATCCTTCCTGTATCAGTTGAGACAGTACTTCTTCCCTGAAACTTTCCCTGAAACCCCTAAAAACAGGTGATAACATCCTCCCATGATTGAATTTGCCTGATTTTAACATTTTTCCACTATAAATGCCTATCATTAGGTCTACTCTCCTTCATGGGAGAGATCCTAGCTTGCCTGGTTCATAGCATATGATCAATGAATATAAGATGGGTTCGTGTGTGGACAGATGGAATGGATGGATAGATGATGGATGGATGGGTATATGGACGGATGGGTGGATGTATGGATGGATGGGTGGATGTATGGATGGATGGATAGATGGACAGATGTATGTATGTATGGATGGATGGATAGATGGATGGGTGGATGGATGGAGGGATGGAGAAATCAACAAACAGGATGGGCCACTGAATAAAACATGACTGATTTTTGCTGTATATTCTCTCCTTATCCCCTCCCCTGTCCAACATTAAGGAAAGATAATCACAAGCACTAGGTAACAGCAGAGGAAAAAGAACCTTGATAATCTTATCAGTTGGATAAGAGAGATCATTATGAATTTAAAATTAAAACACAGACTTTTTGAAGTGAGGGCACTTGTCAAAAATACAACAGACAATCAGGAAAAAAATGGTAGGACACAGTAGTGTCTTTCTTTTCCTAATCAAAGAAACTCTACTGAAAATACACCTTTTATTTTTTGGATATAAACATTTTAACTCATTTGTTCAAAGTGAAGGACTCTCTCCAAGAACTGTGCTATGTAATGAATGTGACCTCTTCGATGGAAAAGATAAAGTTGTAGGAAGGACTTTAGAGCTCCATGGGGTCAGATTTCCTGCTTCTCATCACAAAACTCACCAGAGAAATATTTTCGTTTCTCATTCACATTCACCTTGGACACCAAAGTTCACTGTCTTGGTTACCCCATGAGTTGGCCTTTTCAATTAGGACAGAACTGAGTTCAAACACAGATAAGACAATTTAAAACCAAAAAAGGCTTGTCTCTGATGTTTCTTCTCGCATGCCTTTTGATCCCAGACCAAACACCCAGTATATCTCTGGCACTTTTAGGCAGAGATAGGAAAATAGCTCTGCCATTGACTTAAACATCCTGCCAAATGATGCCAGGCAATAGCCTTAGGGAATGTCACATGGACGATCATTGGGCTATGTGTGTGTACAGCCTCATTCTCTAGGCTTTAATTTTATTTGAGCTTTCTTTTGACCCTTTATAGACAGTGCACTTGAAAACAAGGGCTGTACAGTGTTTGCACCAGCCAGAAAAACCCCAAACAATTTTCTATGGATTGTTTTAACCCTCGAGTTAAGCAAAGGCATAATGTTCTCCAAGGCTGCTGTTCTCCAAGTTGCCGTGTGCTCTACTTCCCTACTGTCTGAACTCCCTTAAAAGGCCCCACCTAAAAATATAAATAAGAACCTGGCCCTTTAGTCATATCATCAACAAACCACATGAATGTTGGCAGCAGGGGACACCATCACTGGTCCTCCCAAATCTCAACCTTCAAGATGCGGTAACAGCCCAGCTTCTTGGAGCTGCTCTGTCCTTCAGAAGCTTGTTAAACTTTCAAGAACTCATTCGGGTCTCCTACAGCCTATTTTTCTGCATGCATTCCTTCCAAAGACATATGCGTCCCCTGGGAAGAGATGAAAGTGATACCAAATAAAACAAAAGCAAACTTCAGAGGGATCTCTCAAGTAAATGTTCCCAAATAAAGAACAATTTCTGCACATTGTTCTTCCCTTTCTCTCTTTAACCCCCCTCAGTGTCTCAAGGTTGTTTATTTATTTATAAAAAGCACCCACCAGGTAACAAAATCAAGATCCCTTTTGCGGAAGGAAGCCCAGGCAGCTGTTTCCCAGAGACCATGAACTATCGTCACCAGGTCTCCCAGAGGCACAACTGAATCCACCCTGTGCTTCTTGCCTATGCTGTTCCTTACTTGGCCATGAACAGTTGCAGTCAGCCCCAGCAGTCTCTGCACCCTGTATAGTATAATCTCCTAAAACATCAGCTGAGAGTTTAGGGGCCAAATTTTAAAATAGCATCCAATTAATAATCCTAGTAATAATGAAAGAATTGCCAAACTGCTATGTTAATTCTGAAGCACAAGTGGAAGTTCAGCTAAATGAAGTGAAGCTATTCCTCCACACCCCTCCCCACATCACCATTTAAAGGTTCCATTTAGTAATGGAAATTTCTGGAACTAGATAATGCAACATGTTAGCATTTTTACTTTTTAGGTTCTATTCACTTATTCAACATTTACTGAGTGCTGACTATCCCTGGATATGAAGATAAAAATTATTGACAGCTGATCTCAAAGATGTCACAAAAATGCCACTCGAAAAAGAAGCTGCTAACAGACTTTTGTTCATTCACCTAACAAGTGATCACTGAGTCCCTGGTGCTGTGCAGGCACTGAGGCTGCCATGGTGAGTGATACAGACAGAAATCCCTGCTCTCATGGAGCCTCCCTTCTGGAGAGGCAGACTGGCACACAGATAAGTAAACAGTCTGGGTATCAGAAGACACTAAAGGCTGTGGAGGGAAAAGGGTAAAGTAAGGCAGCAGGCCCAGAGTGAAAGTCAGGGGGATGGCCATGTTAAACAGGAGGGTAAAGAAAGGCCCGACTGGCAAAGATTGGAAGGAGGCGAGGGAACAAGTCCTACAGACACTGGGAAGAAGAGTGTTCTAAGCAAAGGGAGAACGTGCAAAGGTCCTGGGGGCAGTGTGCCTATGTGTGTGAGGAGCAGCAACTGGCAAGGGTGCAGCACAGAGTGAGCGAGGGAAAGCAGTGACCGATGAAGGGGCTGGGCCAGGCCCCAAAGGCCCTTTGAAGGGCTTCAGCTTATGTTCTGAATGAGGTAGGAAGCCACTGCAGGCCAGAAGCAGAGCTACAGGATCTGACTTACACGCAAAGGATCACCTGGTCTGCTGTGTGGAGCAGAGACTGCAGGTGGCTGAGGACATAAGCAAGACCAGCCAGATGGCCACTGCAGCACTTGGGCAGAGGACAGTGGTGAGTGGACCAGAGGTAGTGAGGAAGGTGATACAAACTGGTAAACTGGGGATGTTTTCTATACCAACAAATAACTTATTGATCGACTACACGTCTGTATTTGAAGGTTATACAGGTTCGTTATTTTCCTACTTAAATGCCCAGTAAAACTCCAAATTTGTGTTCATTGGGTTTACTTAGTTCACCAGGTTCTGATGATGCGTTAATTTCTATCCCCAGCCTTTATTTTTCTACCGACCCCCAGTTATCCACCATTGCTTTAAGATATCTCATTCCTCTGGTCCACTCCACCTTGGCATCCATTCCCAACCTTGGTACTGGTGATTGTGGAACTAAGTTTCCATTCACCCCAGCTTCATATCCCTTTGTTTCTTCCTTTGTCTTCTCCACTGTGAATCGAGACGTGGAACTACCAGTTCTTCCTCTGAACCCTATATTTTTGGTAAGAGTACAGCACCGTCCGTTTTTTATTTTATTGAAGTATAGTTGATTTGCAATGCTTCAGGTGTACTGCAAAGTGCTTCAGTTATACATACATATATATGTGTGTATACAGATGTGTGTATGTGTGTGTATATATATTCTTTTTCAGATTCTTTTTGATTGTAGGTTATTACAAGATGTTGAATATAGTCCCCTGTGCTTTACAGTAGGTCCTTGTTATCTATTTTATATATAGTAGTATACTATAGTATATATAGTATCTGCTAATCCCAAACTCCTAATTTATCCCTCTCTCCTTCTCCCCTTTGATAAGCATAAGTTTTTTTCTATGTCTGTGAATCTGTTTCTGTTTTGTAAATAAGTTGATTTGTATCACTTTTTGTAGATTTCACATATAAGTGATATCATACAATGTTTGTCTTTCTTTTTCTGACTTACTTCACTTAGTATGATAATCTCTAGGTCCATCGACATTGGTGCAAATGACATTATTTCATCCTTTTTTATGCCTGAGTAATATTCCGCTATATAAATATGTACCACATCTTCTTTATCCATTCATCCGTTGATGGACATTAGGTTTCTTCCATGTCTTGGCTATTGTGAATAGTGCTGCTATGAACACTGGGGTGCATGTATCTTTTTGAATTAGAGTTTTCTTCTTTTCTGGATATATGCCCAGGAGTTGGATTGCTGGAGCATATAGTAGATCTATTTTTAGTTTTTTAAGGAACCTCCATACTGTTCTCCATAGTGGCTGCACCAATTTACATTCCCACCAGCAGTGCAGGAGGTGAACCCTATTTTGTACACTTCCCTCCCTCTCAGTTTCTCCTGCCACCACTGTGGTGTCAACCACTACAACCTTCCAGGCAGTCTCACTGGCTCCAACCTCTCCCTCATCAAAACCCCCTTGCTAATTGTGATCGAAATAACATTCTGAAAGTAGAGGTTTTATGATGTGACTTCCTCTGCTTGCAAGCATTCAGCACCTGTAACTTGGCCTCCAAGGGTCTCACCCAAAGGCTAGGGGTCTCTTCATAGCCCTCCATTCTCCAACTTCTCATCCCTACCCTACAAGGCCTTCACTCCCTCTGGAGTGTGAAAAGGGCCTTCTTGCTTTTTCTCTCACTTTAACTTTCACACATGGGGCTTTCCCAGCCTGTAAGGCCCTTTCTCTCTCTCCCTTCTGTGCAAACTTTCCTAAATCAACTCATCCATGGGGACTAGCTCAAATTATGCTTCCCTTATAAAAACACACTGTAACTACCCCAGCCCCTATTCAGGTCAGGTCCTATTATGGCCCTCTTTATCTGACTCTCTCATTATTAGGACCTCATGACACAGGTGCATGCCATATTTCCTGGGTAGGTACAAACTTCATGGTCATGGACCAACTTGTATTTCTTTACACCTGCCACTGAGATACAAAATTCAATACATATTTACTGAATTAAATTATTTCAGTGAAATAGATTAACTGAAACAATGTCACCTTCCATCTTAGTCTCTGAAAGTGTGGAATTGAAAACCTCTAGAATTCAAAAGGATACAGAATCTTTGAATAAAACAGAATCTGAATTATTTCTTACTCTATCTTTCTATTTCTCTTCTGCCATTTTTATTATTTGACTCACTTTGTTTTTAGATAGTGTGCAACAGAAGAATTGGACAAAAAGTTACTGCTGGGGTTATCTCGAGATTATGCTCCCAGCATATCACATCCCAAATTGTAATCTAACCGATATTTGACTTACAAACAAGACACTGGCCTAATGGGAGAGTAAGCAGGAATGGAATGCACAGCTCTGGCCCCAAAAAGTTTGGCCATCACTGAGATCTCTGAGTACAGAACTGGGGCCACATGGTGCTAGAAGCAAAAAGAAAAAGAAGTTGGCTTTTCACCAGGCACTTATGAATCAATTTCCAGGCAGGAATTCCTGCTACATTTCAGAAACTACCACACAGCCTCCACTAGCATGCCTTAACAATAGGACTTCACTGACTCCTAAATCACCATGGTGGGGGGCGGGGGGCACTCCCTGAGAAATGCTGTCCTTGTAGTCCCCAAAACAGGCTGCTCTTAACTTCTCTCATCAAGACAAAGCTTCTCTCCACTTACTCCTTCTTCAAGGCAACTACCTCCAAGTTTTAATTCATGCCAACAAGTAGTTGCCAGCACCCAACCTGAGCCTGAGCCACGCACAGTCACTGACGCCCTGAGGACAGACACGCGCCTTTGTCTCTAAAGCCCACAGTGGGAGGCAGATGGTGATCAAGCAGACACACAGGTACACAATTACAAACTCTGATTAGTGTGATGAAGGAAACTGAGATGGAACAGGGCATGAGACTTAATCCAAAGGGTTCCACACTCCTCTGAGGAAGCGACACTTGAGCTGAGATTTGAAGAGTAAGTTAGAAGCTAAATGACAGATGGGGAGAGAGAAGAGACACTTCTTGTCCAGGGCAAGGACAGAGGGCAGGAGGGAGAACAGTGCACAGGAGTAACTTAAAAAACAAAACAAAGCAGGGAGGGGATGACTCAAGAAGTCAGAAGGTAGGTCAAGCAGAGCTTTGTGGAACATGGAAAGAAAAGAACTCTCTAGCCTCGGAGGGATGGGCAGGACCTGAGAATTCCTTCAAATCCCCCTAATGCTCTCATGTGCCATTGCCTACTCTGACCGCAGTACCCGTGACATAACCCATCCCACTTCAGCCCTTCAAAGAAAATCCTCAGTAGCACAAGACTTGGCCCTCTCAACCCGTCGATGACTGGACAGCCAGCAACCAATATGAGTGTCTCTTGGAAGCATCTGAACTTGGGAGCATTTGAACCTGGGAGCTCTGCAGACACAGAGGCTATATAGCCAGCTGGTGATGAACACTGAACTAAAAAGCTTCCATGCAGTAGGGCCTGAGGGACATGTTGGGCATATTGAGTCCCATACAAAAGAAAAAGAAAAGTATTTGTAAATTGTTCATCACTCTTCCCAAGTCTATTTCCCCTCTCTGGGAAGCTAGCCCTGTGACTGCTTTGACCAACAGAACACAGTGGGAATGGTCACCCAGGACTTCTGAATCCTGGCCTTCAGGGCTCCGGAAACTTCTGCTTTTGCACGTATGTAATGCTCCCTTTTGCCATCCGGCACCCAGGCTGAGAGAAGCCCAAGCCACATGGACAGGAAGAGCACGCAGGTGCTCCACTGGCATCCCAACTGGGCTCCCATTCTACAGCCAGCATCAACTGCCTGCCACGTGGGAGTGTCAGGTTGAATATTCGACTCATTTGAGCCCCCAGATAACTAAAGCCCCAGCAACACCATGTGGAGCAGAAGACCCACCCAGCTGAGCCCAGTCAGACTCCTGAGGGATACTAAATGGTAGTGGTTGTTTTAAGCCAATAAGTTTTGAGGTAGTTAAAGCAAGAGATAACTAAAGCAGAAATAGAGCAAGGTAGAAAATAAAATCAGGAAAGAATAAAGCAGAGATGCAGCCCCTGCATGACAGGGGAGTTCAAGCTTAATTCTGGGCTTTCCCACTCTAGTTCCATGACACTTGATCAGACTTTGTTCCTGTCTCTGTAATCCACAAATCTAAACTTCTTGACATTAAATGGTCTTTAACATGACCAGCTTAAGGGCTTTCTGTTCATAAAGGCTTTAGCTATAATACCCCCATATTACAGTCACCGTTTTGTTCATGCCTCTGCAGAGGAATTCTTATTTATCAGTGTCCCATGAAGTAACCAGCACTCGTTACTGGTTCACTGTCTACAACTATGGAATTGATAAAACAGTCTTTACCAATTCCCTGCCTTGGGATATCAAGATTACTAATCCTAAAGGTTTAGGGACAAGAATAATTAGAAGGAATAAGGCTCAAGTATCTCTTATGGCAGGGGTGTCAGATATGTTCTACTAAATGGGTGATCGTGAAATATGGATGCTAACATAAGCATTAGTAATTGAAAAGGTAATCCACCATATTTCCATATTTTAGGTAAATCTAAAGTGATACAAGGTAATTCTGTCATGATAAATTTGGTGTAAGGGAGCAGAAATCTGAGCAAAGGTACGTATTGATAGAAGACACCAATGGCTCTATCTCCCTCCTTTGAGATGCTCATGAATTAGAAACATGCATTGCTCAGTATTTAGAACATGTGCTCCATGAGGTCTAGCAATATGTTAACACCGAAGATTCTTAACTACATTGTTTTTGTTTTGTCTTCATCCCTAATATGTTTAGAGTATATGTGCCGTCTATATTATTTTAAGTGATTAGATTACTATTCTATCCCTTGGTCTCAAGTCCAGGCACTCCTCCAAAGGCTACCAGCATTTTGGCCAAATCATCATATGCCTCAGTGATTCTCCAACCCACGAGGAAATTCCATACCTTCTTCCATACCATCTCCCCTTCTCTCCCTGGGAATCTCACTATCATGCTTCAAGACCCAACTCAATGTCACTGGTTCTATGAAGCATTATATGACACTCCCAAGCTTAACTACACCCTCACTGAGATACACATAATACTTTGTAGACGCCTATACTACTTAAAATATTTATCATAATTATTTGTTTGAACGTCTATTTTCCCAACTACATTGTGATTTCCTTGAAAGCAGTGATCAAATACTATTCATTACAGACTCCATGGTGCTTAGCAAAGGGCCGGAATCACAGGAGGCCCTCTGTAAACACGTACAGAGGGAGTGCTTTCTGTTGCTATAGTGCCTTACTCCAAGCTGCTTGAAATGCCTTTCACACCAGCTTTTAAAAAAAATTTCCAAAAAGTGGATTATAACCCATTAGAGGGATGAGGAATAGAAGGAATTAGGAGGAAATGACTTATTTATCTAACATTAAAATACACGAGGGGTCGCAGGGCGGAGGGAAGAGCGGGCGGGCGGGAGGGAGGCACCGTCTCCAGAAGCGGAGGAAGGAGCTGCGAGCAGCCGCCGAGAGGCAGCGGAGCCCGCGACGACCGAGCCGGCGAGTAGCCGCCGCGCCTATGGCGGCCCCCAAGGACACCCACGAGGACCACCACACCTCCGCCGAGAATGTTGACAAGTCCAACCATGACCCCCATTTTTTGCTAATAGTTTCTCTTCCCGAGCAAGAAATTAAAACGCTGGAAAAAGATGAAGAGGAATTTTTTTTAAATGCAGGCCAAGCTGTTTCGGTTCGCTTCAGAGAATGACCTCCCGGGGTGGAAGGAGAGGGGCACCGGGGACGTCAAGCTGTTGAAGCACGAGGAGAAGGGGACCATCCGCCTCCTCAGGCGCAGGGACAAGACCCTCAAGATCTGCGCCAACCACTGCATCACGCCGGTGATGGAGCTGAAGCTGTACGCGGGCAGCGACAGCGCCTGGGTCTGGAATACCCACGACGACTTTGCCGACGAGTGCCCCAAGCAGGAGCCATTAACGCGGAGAACGCGCAGAAATTCAAAACGAAGTTTGAAGAATGCAGGAGAGAGGCTGAAGAGAGAGAAAAGAAAGGATCTGGCAAAAATGGGAGTACCGAGGAAGTAGCTGAGAAGCTAAGAAGCTCTTTAGGTGAAAGAGGGCAAGGAGCCCGAGGACGAGACCAAGGAGGCGCAATGGGTCGTGAGCCGTTGTGTCCTTTGTCCCTGTCTTTTCCCTTTTTCTTTTTTTTTTAATTTGCCCTGCCCCTTCTTTTTGGTTTGTTTTTATTCTGTTTTGTTTTCACAAGGGACTTTATATAAAGAACTGACTTCCAACAACAACAAAAATACATGAGAGAAATCTCTGAAATTTCCAGATGGGTAGAGCCCCTTCACCCTTCTGTTTCTATGAATTACCTATTATTCCATCTGATAGAGTCAGATACATTATAATTAACTGCATACATGGTCCTAATAAGGCAGAGCTTCTGATTTTCAAGTCACTACTCAGAGGAGACCAAACAAAAAAGTTCACCAATTACAACGTAAGGCAGCCCTCCAAAAAGTCTTCTTTAATAAGCACCACTTCTTTTGTTAATGCATCCTACCCGCTGAGTGTCCTTAGGGCTCAAGTACAATTTACACTTCATTATCTTATATCTTCACACCGTCTCCAGCTGTTTCATCTCATCCAATTCTGTCTGGAGAGCAAACTCTTCAAAATGGTGTCTCAGCCAAGGTCCCAGCAGGAGACAGACGGAACACACACAGGAGACAGCTGAGGGCATTTAATAAGGGATTATTTACCAGGTGTGGGCAGGGCTTGAGGAAGACAACCAGGGAATCTGAAGAGCCCTAGGCCAGAGGGGCAGGAAGACAGAGCCACCGGAACGCAGTGAAAGTGCTGTGGCTACAGGAGGGGTTGCCGGACAGACTCTGTGGCTTCCGGGAGGACGACAGAGACAACCATCAGCCCAGTGTCAAGAAGAAACCTGGGGGGATAGAGGCTGACCTCATTCATGTTCCTCCTCCATCCAATCTTCTGCTCTAGCCTCCCACTTCCTGAATCCGTGCAGACGCCTGAGGGCAAGGAAGCCCATCAACGCAGCATCTAATGCTCCATCTGCAGACATGAGCACATGCAGAAGGTGGAGCGCAGATCAGGAGGGCCAAACAGAGACTATCCAACACTGATGGTATCACAGGCAGTACCTACTTCTCAGCCCCACCTACCCCCTACTAGAGCACTAGGCGCGCAGATGGTAAGAACAGAAAAGAGCCAAGACGGGATGTTTGTCAGAATCGCACTGTGTGTAGGAACCTCCACTTACACCCATTTCCATTTCCTGTGAGCCTGCAGAAGTGACCCCTCCACAGCCCCTCGGCACTCAGCTCCCACACACACCGACAAGGCCTTACTCTAGGACCCGAGACTCTGATGGTGGGCTTTTCATCAAGTGCCTACAAGTAAGACCTCCAACAAATAGCCCAGCTCTTCACTCCTGCAGAAGACTACTGTGAAGCCTATTCTACACCGCCTCCAAAACACAGTGCTCTGCAGACAGCACTCCGTTGCCCCCAGTGGGATCAACCTGAGGTCCACACACCCTATATTGGCTGCATTTCCTTCCTTATCTCACATCCCCACTCCCCTACTTGTGCTTCCTGGGACTGTCTGACAAGTAAGCTATTTGCACCCCAACCCTCATCTCAGGCCAGCTTTGGGAGAAGACAATCCACAACCCATGCCTCTGAAAGCAGACTTATGAAGAATGTGTGAGAGTGTGGGCACGTGTGCATGTGTGGTACTGGCCCTGCCTGTGGTTACTCTGCACCCAAGGAAAAATGTACTGAACTTGAAGTCAAACAATGTGACTTCTAAGTCTCTGACTTGGCCTTGAACTTGCTCTGTGAACCTTAGCAAATAACAACCTCCCCAGGCCTTGATTTCCTCATCTGTCCAATGAACTCAGATAAGAGGACCTTTAAGTTTCTCATCCAGCTTTAAAGTTTGCTAAAAATTTTCAGCAGTAAAAGGGACATAAATCATACAGCCCAACAGTGGACTGACACAAAATTCCATTCTTTGGTGTGTTTTCTTAAAGTTAGGTAATTCAGAAAAAGCAAAAAGCACTTTTGTATTACCATAAAAAACTTCTTTTTTTAAAATTTATTTTATTGAGGTATCATTGATTTACAATGTGTTAGTTTCTGATGTACAGCAAAGTTATTCAGTTACACATACATAAGAAAATAACTTTTAGAAATTAAGAAATAAACCTGTCAACCAAATGGCCATTAGATACTAATTTAAGTCAAAATTCCTAGCTTTGACAGCATACATATAGTCAATTATTCTTAAACTTATAAATCTTGTATAAACATCCATTGACCACCATCTTACTCCATTATAGGAAAAACCTATAAAAAATCGAGACTGGAAATTTTGTATAAAGTAAGCACCTCAAGAAATGGAGATCTGCTTTATAGTTGTGGTTCTGCCAAAACTTTGTCTCACTGAGCAAATCATTTCACTTCCTCATTCCCCACACCCAGTAGCACCTCCAAGAGGGGGACCTAGGGTCCTTCCATAAGCAGTGATCAACTGGTGAGTTAAAGAAGGGCCCTCGGCTTTAGTTTTATTAAATGGAAAAAAAAGGCATAATAGGGTTACACTATCTATACCATGTCAACACACTCTTCCTACTCTAACGTTCCCTCTTGAAATGAAACAGAATATAGTGACCTAAAGTTCTGCACCTCAGAATGATTCCATTCTTCTCTTAAAGCTATTGCCTCTGCCCAGAGTGGTCACCCTAGAGCAGTGCTTACCTACTTAGTGGCAGAAGCCACTGGGTCCCAAATTCCATAAACTGAATATTAAGGGAAAAAACAAAAACAAAAGTGCAGTGCTGGGCATGCAGTGCCATGGAATGAATGTTGTTTCCAGCTCTCATATTTAAGATAATGGCAAAAATCAGTCCAACCACTGGTCATGAGCAACACCGTTCTGACAGGTGACCAAGACCTTGTCTCAGTAATATCTGGAAACACATGACAAGCAAACAAAATGCCTGGAAGCAGGGTAGAAGGGAGCAGAGGAGGACATGGAGGGAGGAAGATGATAAGACAGCATTCAAAGGCTCTTTCAGGACTTCCATGCTGGCACAGTGGTTAAGAATCCGCCTGTCAATGCAGGGACACGGGTTTGAGCCCTGGTCCAGGAAGATCCCACATGCCACGGAGCAACTAAGCCCATGTGCCACAACTACTGAGCCTGCACTCTAGAGCCTGTGAGCCACAACTACTGAGCCCACGTGCCACAACTAATGAAGCCCGTGCACCTAGAGCCTGTGCTCTGCAACAAGAGAAGCCACTGCAATGAGAAGCGCACCACAAAGCGTAGCACCCTGCTCGCCACAACTAGAGAAAGCCCGCATGCGCAACAAAGACCCAATGCAGCCAAAAATAAGTAAATAAAATAAATAATCTTTTTAAAAATAAAATATATAAGGAACTCAAATAACTCAGTAACAAAAAAAAACCCAACTTTAAAAAAAAAAAAAAAAAAGAAATGCTCTTTCACTTCTTTGTCTTACCCAGCATATTCATAACAAATGCACATCTGTAATAAAATGCAGAACCTGAGGCAAAAATAAGCCTTTTAGAAGGACTATTAGGACGATGGAGGGGTCTTCCTAATTTTTCTCTTAGGCACAAAGAATTCAGAGTTTGTGGGTATGGGAAACAGAAGAGGGAGGATACAAACCAAAAGGAAAGTTCTAATTTTGCATCTTTGTGGGCAGACTATCTAAAAAATGGTTTCCTTCCAATTTCCTCCAACACGAAGAATGGTCAGCTGCTTCTCTATGATATTTCATATGAGTTTCAAGGTAAAGGAGGAAAGGAGGAGTTTCAAGAAGGAAGAGGAAAGAAGAAAATGAAGTTACACGATGTCAATTACTAAAAAGTTAGATATTAAATTATCTTACAGCCAATATAAATTTAAACAAAGTTATAAATACTAATTTATTATTTATACAAAAATTGTTAAGAAATAGTGAATTATCAAAAAGAAAATTATTAAATTACTTTGGAAATATTAGCATGAAGAGCTATAATCTACCTAATTGTCTACATCAGTGATTCTCAAAGATAATAGATTTACCTAGAAAACTTTCAGAAATTATGAAGCCTAGGATATACCAAAAACCAATTATATCAACATCTCTGGGGGGCTGGACAACCAACAACAGTATTTTTTGAAGCTGTACAGGTGACAGTGACAGGCATACAAGTTTGAGAACAACTGTTCTACATCATGCTGAGTTAATGTTGATGTAACTTAAGGCAAAAGACAGGGGCTTGAATCAATCCTTCACTTCTCTAAAACCTTCCCTTCCCTGGTTCTTACAGGTGGGCATCTGGGGCACAAAGCTTCATCTCCCCACTCCTCACATGCCTGAGGTTACCTCTCTACTCCCTCAAGCCACCTGAAATCAGATACTGATGCCTGTTATGGGGCTTATGGGGCAAAGAAGCCTGAGGAAGATCCCCCGGGAAGTGCAGTGACATTGAAATCATGTGCAGTGGGAACTGGTGACCACAGTGCCTTTGCAGGAAGGAGTCACACCTGCTAGCAAAGAAAACTTGCTGAGGGTGAGTCATGTACTGTTCTCAACGTGTGCAGCTCCACCCTCTTTTTCACTGGTTTTATTCAAACATTCATTCATTCACCCAAATGTTTACTAGACATGTGGTTTGGTCCTAGCTCACCTTGAATTCACAGCTTGAAGGGAAAACAGATTTCAAAAAGTAACTGCAACTCAGGGTAGTTAGAAAAATGGAAGTGAGCAGAGTCATAGTGATAAAATACACAAAGAACAAATTACCTCTGGGGAAAGGGTTTTCCAGACTGAGGGAAAGAGTCACAAGGTGAGAAGATATGAAAACAGAAATCTATTTAGTACTGCATATGGAAAATGCACAAGCGATAAAAGGTCAGAGGTCAGTGTGAAGTCAGAAAGGGCACAACTATTTTGGCCTTACCCTAGAGCCAGTGACCACACTACTGACATTTTGGGCTGGATAATTCCTTATTGTGGGGGCCTGTCCTGTGATTGTGGGATGTTTAGCAGCATCCCTGGCCTCTACTCACTAGATAATAGCAACACCTAACACCCCCAATACAGTCATTAATGTCTCCAGACATTGCCAGTTGTTCCCCAGAAGCAAAATCACCCTTAATTGAGACCCACCGTCCTAGAGGCAGTGTGGACCTACTGCATAGGCAGAACAAAGTCAGAAATTTGCCTTTTAGAAAAAGCAGTCTGACAGCAGTATGGAGAATGAAGTGGAGTGAGGGGACATAAACTGTAAATCCAGCAGATTTGTGTGCACATTTATAACCACTTTTATAAGGATATCAGAGAGTCCACCCTCTCAATGGACCTACTTTATACAATAGACTTTCAAAGAAGAATCAAGTGAAGTTTTTTGTTATGTTAACTGTTGTTACAATATGAAAACTTCCCAAAGTTAGCCTCTGGGTGGTGGGATTCTGGGTGATGGCTCTTTTCTTTATACTTTTCAGTATCTTCCACAACCTGAATGAATAAAAGAGCAATTACTTTTCAAGGTACCTTCCTCAGGTATACCCTTCGTGGAAATAAAAATATTGCATGCATAATACTCAGCTGCAGTGGTGGAAGAAAGAATCCCACAATATCTAACTCACATGCACACACACACACACGAACACACACACACATACATACACACATATACATGCACATGCATGCCTACCCTTGCTCACTGTACTTATGAAGACATCACAGCATCACAGCATTATGAAATGCAGTTTTCTACAAACCAAATGGACAAGGTATCTTTGCAGAATAATGTCCCTTTGCACACACTTTTTTGAAGTAGGGCATAATTTCCATTATCTATTGCTATGTAACTAACCACTGCAAAACTTACTGAGTTAAAACAGCAATAATTGATTATTTCTTACAATTCACTGGGTTGGCTGGGCTCATCTGAGCAGTTCTATTCCACGTGGTGTAGCTGAGGTCACTCCATAGGCTGCATTCAGTCAGAAGCTTGACTGGGGCTGGAACATTCAAGATGGCCTCTCATCCTTCAAGGTCTCTGTCTCTCTCCACATGGCCGATCAGTTAAGAGTCTAGCCTAAGCTTTTCTATAGCACCAAGGGTGGCTTCCAAGAAGGAGCATTCCCAGAGGACAAGCCCTAATGTGCCAGTGCTTACCAAGCCTCTGCTTGCATCATGCTTGCTAATGTCCCTTTGACCAAAGCAAGCTGTATGGTCAAGTCTAAAGTCAATGAGGAAGGGAATATACAAGGGCCTGAGTGATGGGAGGCAGAGGGGCCACCAAGGTATCAGTCTTCCACAGTTGGAACAGGGTTTCCTTGTAGACCACGTCTTTTTGGCCCAGACCTTCTGAACATCAACAGATTTATTAAAAACCAATGATTGTAGACATGAAATGATCCATACCAAATTAAAACTGAAGCTACCACACCTTCATGCCTTCCTTAAGCCAGCTCTCAGTACAGAAATAGAAATCATTCAATCTCATCAATTCATAAGAAAAAAGCATTTCAGAGGAAAATTCTATTTTTTTTTCCCTAAAGGACAGAAATACCAATGATGAAAGATTCCCTCACTAAAGATTAAGTACTAGTCTTCAGGTGAATTTGAAGATTTCATTTTTATAATACACTCACTGGACTAAAACAAACTGATCCAAATCTACTGTCAATTCCCTTCTTCCCAATTTTCCTCTTAGAGGAATCAATCTCTTCTGAAGAACCAGGTACAATCTAGGTACAAAACTTAGTTTTCATTGAAGACTAAGAAAAATCACACATCAATTGCCCTATGTAAAAATTATAATGTGCTTTAAACTAGTAGAAGGTCGCTTCAGGATTGTTTTAATGCATACTGTTACATTATTTTACTATTTTGGCACACAGGGATTATGAAAATGCATGCTCCAGAGGGGAAAGGCATCTCCATCATGACAACCTTCTAGTAGAGCAGTAAACACAACCCCAAAGTGGCAGGGATGCCCAGGAAAATACTGGGTGTCCCCTGGAATGGGTTTATCTTGTGGGTGGGGGCCCTGTTTTCCAAATGACCTACCTTCCGATATGACCAATGAGGAGGGCATTTCTGATTCTAATCTCACAGAGGAAGGATGCCCATACCAGGGCGAGTGAAGACTGAACAGAGCTCCTAAATGAATCTGATGAGCTTGAAACAACAGCAAATTTGAAAGATTAACTTTGGCCATTCATTATTAAGAGAGGTCAGAAGATGCAGAACTAGTAGAAAACCTATTTAATAAGAATTACAAATAAAAAGTATTTGCAGGCCGTTTTCAAATAGCTCTAATCAATTTTTAGTGAATTTGGTGCAAGAACAGCACATAGAATTGTGCCAAGCTCAGTATTTATCAAATGAATAAAATATAACCCAATGGAAAAATGGCCTTGGAAATCTAGCCCAATAGTTTTCCACATGTTCTTGATAAAAATGGTGGAGGGCAAGAGATGTGGAGGAGGCAAGGAGCTGACTACTGCTTTATACCTTGGGCTTTCACGTGAATAAAGTTACTTCTACTATTAAAAAAAAAAAATTCTACTACTACTACTACGGCTCTATCCCAACATCCCTTTTTTATGAATAAAAAAAGCAGAGATCCAGAGTAGTGAAACCACTAAACCAAGCTCAGACACAAAGAGTGGCAGTGTCATAGCTAGATCTCAGGTCCAGAGAGAAATATAACATATATGGTCAATCCCCAGTATTGCAAATTCACCTATCCGTAGCACTTTGGTGGTCCTTAATGGACATGTGCAGAGAGGCAAACCATTTGAGCCACTGATGCACACCATTCCAGCTGAGGTCAAACAAAGCTCTGCTCTACCTTCTTGATTCAGCTCTCACACCGTAAACAAGTGTTCTTTCTACAGTCTATGTAGTGCCATAGTTTTCAAAATTTTGTGCTTTTTGTTGATGATTTCACTCTTTAAAAGGCCCCCGAGCATCATGCTGAAGTGCTGTCTAGTGCTCCTAAGCTCAAGAAGGCTGTGATGTGCTTTACCGAGAAAATATACGTGTTAGACAAGCTTCATTCAGACGTGAGTTTTAGTGCTGCGGGCCGTGAATTCAATGTCAATTAATCAACAATACATATTAAGTACGATTTTTTTTAAACAAGGTTATATATTGATCAGCTGATCAAAATGTGACCAGAGGCTCATGGGAACCTATCCCCGCAAGTCCGCTAAGAGCAATGGCTCTGTATTCACTAAGTCAACGTTCGTGGAGACTTTATGGAACATAACTATTGTAAATGAGATCAACTGCGCAACCGACACCTCTTTAGTTGTTGTTACCGAGGGCCTTGAACAATGCCTACTAGCACTCTTGAACCAGACACCGGTAAAATACCATAGATAAAAGTTCCTCCTGTGCCCCCTGAGCACTTTGGTTTTTCTCATAACCAATGACGTGAGCTTTAAAAATTATATGGGAATTTTAACATTTTTCACTTATTTGGAAATTGACTATTATGCAGATTATCACATCATTTGATAGCCAAAGAATCAGGAAAGGAAATATCCTAGAAGTCATCTAGTCCAAGAATCACTAACCTGAGTTCCATGGACCACCCAACAGGTCCACAGATATAACCCAAGGCTCCATAAACTGGGATGGTAAAAATAATTACATGATAATTTTCACTCAACTCTAACTGAAGTATGGCATTTCCTCTAATTATAAATATAAATCACAAACCACAGTGGTATTAACACCACCTATGACTTGGTTTTCAATATAAATTCCAGATATTTTCTTATCACATTAGAATTATTTCAGATATTACAAAATATCACTTGTGTTCATCAATAATTCAAAATTACAGTAGCTATTATGCCACTTAATGTGTTAATAAGATATACACATATTATCATGCCACAGATGTATTTACTATTTTTATATATTTATTTCAATGTAATAGTTTCCTTTGTAGTTCTGTGTATTTTATTTGATGCATTTAAAAAGTTATTTAGAGAAGGGGTTCCTAGAGGCTTCACCGAACTGCCAAAGGGGTGCATAAGAACCCCCAAACCACTTCTCTTATCCCACAGATAAACATGACCTACAGAAGGAAAGTGGCTTTTAAGGTTCCACCACTGGTTAGAAGCAAATCCAGGCCTGAAGTCTCACAATACCCAATGTGGGGCTCTCTGTGCTATGCTGAGCTGCTTAGCTATTAAATCAGTAGCGTAAAAACTGGGGCTCCTTATCCCCCAAAGTTTGGCCAATGGATAAGTGAGCCCTGAGATTAAATTACATCAATGTGAAGAAAAAGAGAAGCATGTATCCCCAGGGGGAAAATGGTGAGGGTTTCATAATCCATACATGAGTCCCTCACGGCCTCTCCAAGATTCACACCCCACCCCTTGGGGAATCATGGGTGCCCCACCCCCAACAGAGGGGAATCACTGTGGTGAAAAGCCAGTGTCTCTGGTGTGACTGTGTGTCCCTCTGTATGTTGATGCAGGATGACATTTCCCTCCATCACCCCACAAGCATCCTCCACACCAGCCACAACTGAGTGCTGTACACCAAGCCTGCTGAGTTCTTTCCCACCTCCTAACACAGTTCCCTCTGCCCACGATGGCCCCCTGCCTTCTCTCCCTTGCAAATCCCTTCTCATCCTCTAATACCCAATTACAGGTCATCTTCTTCCTCTATTTTTGCCAGGTAATTACACTTGTCTCAATACTAGACTATGAGCTTTGTGAAGATGGACAGGAGAAGAAAACTGGGAGACAGGAAAGGAGGTCAAGCATCTATGGCACACAAATGAGAGATAATTGTAGTAATGATAACAAGGCTAATGTTTGTTGAGCATTTAATATGCACCAGACACTGTTCTAAGCAATTTAAACAGATCACCTCATTTGATCTTCCAAACAGCTGGTAAGTAAAATTATGCTCCTAATTTCACAGATGAGGAAACTGAGGCATAGTGAGATTAAATAAATTGCCCAAGGTCACACAGACAGGAAGTGGTAAAGCCAGGACCAAAATAGAGGCAGATCCAGAAGCTACAAATGCCCGAAACTGCCAACTGCACTGGAAGGCGCTGATCTCAGCCCTTCATTCAATAGGTGAGGAAGTTTCAGGTCACAGAGAGCAGGTGTTATCTTGTCAGTCAGGACCCAAGATAAGATTAGAATTCGGAGCTCATCTGCCAGGAGACTGCCTGATTCTAGCTTTGTTTAGATTTTAGTTTGGAAGAAGAGAGGTCAGGAAGGGAGGGAGGGAGGGCAGGCAGGCAGGAAGGAAAGAAGATCAACAGATCATTTAGTTGATTGGTTGATACATCAAATGATGGGTCAACAGATGGATAGAAAGATTAACAGATAGAAAGAACTGCTCCAGCACAAAGCAGATCTGGCTTACAGTAGATAATCAGTTATTGCTCCTTGAGCCATGAAAAAATGTCAAGACATGCTATTAATACCACCCGAGTGTTCTCTAATTTAATGTAATTTCACAAGATTCTGTTATGTGACAGCCCAGAGGCCCACAGTGAAGGAAAGGCAAGAGGCTTAGAGGGGATGAGCTGCCTTGCCAGGAAACCCTTAGAGGAGCGTTGACTTTATTTTTTCAGTCTCAATTAGCCCTCCTATATTTTGACGGGCATAATGAATATAATGTTCTATGTTAATACAGAGAAACTAGTTTGCTTTGCTTGTGCTTTATGTTAATTTCTTGCTGACATGACCACAACTTCAATTTATCCCACTAAGAAAAAGACGATTTCTTTCCAAATAGCTGCCACTGTGCAAAGTCAACACAGAAGATGTCCAGTCTCCAACACATGAGGTCAGATAAGTTTGCTCCCGACCTAGGCAACTGTGCTGTCACGTGCAAACATCATTCATGGGTTTCCTGGGAAAACAATCCAAACACAGAAAACATCTGCTAAGGGACTCTTTCAATGACTTTAAGGGAAACACTTGCAGTGAAAATACCATCTATTTTCTGTGGCTGAAACTGCCTTCTACTTTGAAAGTTATTTATGTGCTAGAAACTGGCTAGACGACACATCAATTAAAGTAATTTATCTTTTAAATTCAAAAAAGGAGGATGCAAGCAGACAGACGTTCTGAAGTATGCATGTATCTCCCACCAAATCCACTGCATTGTCATACAGATCGTTAGAGATTTATTGTTGATTTGAGGCAGGTGCTAGGTAGCCGCAGTCTTCAAAAAGATGCACATTTTCCCTCTGTAATCGCAGGTCTAGGACTCACACTCTGTGGTTTTGCGATAACTGCCTAAATAGGGTTGGCCTGTAAGTGCTCTAACATTAACAAGTCCCAAGGATCAATGAAAGTTCAAACCTCCTCACCTCACTAGAAGCCTCAATCCCCAAAGACAATGAAGCAGGGCTCTGACTGACTTACACCCCTGGCTGCATTTTTCCACTTTGAGCAGCAACTCTGGTATGAGAGTTTCCAAGCTTGTCACTAAATACATAATTTTATATTAAAAATACAATACACAGAGAATGTCAAAATGAGCCCAAAACAACGGGGTTTAGAGCTGCTAACCCTCTAGTACCTTGGTGTTAAAGTTTCCACTTTCTCTTGTGGAAAAGAATCCCCCTGAAAAATATCATAAGACATCACTCATATGTGAAATCTAATATAAAAAATGATATAAATGAACTTATTTACAAAACAGAAACAGATTCATAGGTTTCTAAAACAAATTTACGGTTACCAAAGGGGAAACATGGAGGCGGGGGAGGGATAAATTAGTAGCTCAGGATTAACACACACACTCCACTATATATAAGATAGATAACCAACAAAGACCTACTGTATAGCACAGGGAACTACTCAATATTCTATAATAACCTATATGGGAAAAGAATCTGAAAAAGAATGAATATATGTATATGTATAACTGAATCACTATGCTGTACACCTGAAACTAACAATATTATGAATCAACTATACTCCAATAAAATTAATGTAAAAGAAAGAAAAGAAAAGAAAAGAATCTCTCTGTCTAGCTTTAAAATGAGGTAATCCAGTATTTGGCACAGAGTAGATGCTATGTAGGTGTACGCCAATATTGTTAGCACTAGTATTACATAGACGGTCACCTGAAAGAAAACCAGTGGAAGGTGATGGTAAATTAGAAATTGTCATCTAAAATAATAAATTTTATTTTATTGTGATAAAAAAACTATCCTAAGGCAAGCTGAAAAAAAATAAAATGGTCTTCTCCCAAGACTGAATGCTTCTTTTGTAATGCAGTTCAATATTCTTAGACTTTCATCAGACCTTAAAAAAAAAAGCAAATGAAATGACATGTTGAAACTTGCACTGACCCTCTTGCATTTCCAAAGCTCCTGGCTTGCTGTGCTTAATGTTTTTTTCTCTTCGTTTCATACCAACTTTGTAAGCAACAAATAGGACTTTGTTAGCTTGTGCAATGATGCAATTATAAGTGCACTAGCCTTCCCACCCACAATACAAATCTGATTTCAGAAACAAAAAATTCACCACTAAAGTAGTATGTTATCACAGTACCAAGTTTTTAAGTTCTTTAAATCCTTTGCTTGGATTTGAAACTTTGAAAATGTGGAGGGAAGAGTGAAGAGGAAAGGAAAACAAATTGAATTACGAAGTAGCCGTATAATATTTTTAATCATACTGGGCACATAACCAAAGTCTTAACAAAAGATTATTCTTTGACCCAATAATTCTGCTATTAGGAACTTATCCTAAGAGTGTGCAAAAAACCTTATCTTCAGGAAATAATATTTCTTATAGCCTTGCTCATAAAAAGCAAATTTTTAAAAAAGCAAAAATTGTTGTATAATATTGGGCAACTAGTTAAATAAAACTCATTCATTCATATCAGTAGAGTATGCCATTCAGAATAATGCTTATTTAGAAGTATGTCTACTGACACAGAAAATGTTCATGCTGTATTTTGTTTTGTTTTGTTTTTTTGCGGTACGCGGGCGTCTCACTGTTGTGGCCTTTCCCATTGAGGAGCAACAGGCTCCGGACGCGCAGGCTCAGCGGCCATGGCTCACGGGCCCAGCCGCTCCGCAGCACGTGGGATCCTCCCGGACCGGGTCATGAACCCGTGTCCCCTGCATCGGCAGGCAGACTCTCAACCACTGCGCCACCAGGGAAGCCCCTTCATGCTGTATTTTTAATTTCAAAATGCAAGTTACAAAAGTGCATGTGTAGTATAACCCTTACCATGTTTACTCTAACCCTTACACATACACACACACCCTACACCTTCTTTGTCCCTCTTCCTGTTCTTAATGTTCTTCACATCACGCACCATCACCAGATACACAGTAACCTGTTGGTTATGGCCTATCTCCCCCAACTAGAACAAAGTAAACCTCAGGAAAAGAGGGGCTTGTTCTGTTCACCTCTGTACCCACAATGCCTCACACTGTGTCAGGCACATGGTAGACAAGTAACAAATAGGACCAAAGAAATAAATATAAGTATATGTGCATATGTGTATAGAAAGAGACAAGATACTGAAAGGTATTCCCAAAATTATTAATAGCAGTTATGGCTGCGTAGTAAAAATACACACACGTTTATATTCTTCTTTACACTGATGTATAGTTTCTCACTTTTATACAAAGAACTTCAAAAAAAAAAAAGATACAACCCCTTTTCATATATGCTTGTGTGCATTTGTATGCATGTGTGTGTGTATGGCATGCATGTATATATTTTGACACTTGTATTTGGTTATCTAGTAAGAATATCCTTCATTCCTCAAATTGCCAAAATAGACAATAGAAAAAAATGAAACACTATTTTATTCTCTACTTCAGATGAAATACGGGACAAGTGGTTTAAAAAAAAAACACAATAAATTTATTTTTACTTTTTACCACACACTTTCATTAAACCACATACCAAGCATATAAAATCAGATAGTATAAATCCTTAATCAACCGTTCCTTATTTCATGATAAAAAGTTTTTGTTTTATGAATTACATGTAGTATTTTGCAATTATGGTGGAAAATAACAATTTCACAGGTACCACAATAGGTGTCCTATTGTTTTATTTTACAATGTTAAAACTAGCAATTACTCCACAAGGCAGCAAAACTGGATCACAGTGTTCTCATTGGTGTGAAAGCAGAATTGCCATCAAGAGACACACCTGGTAAATGGATCAAATCAAGAGCATCAGAGGCATTTGGAGAGCATCCTTGAAATAAATTGGACGGCCTTAACATTATAAAGCATCTATTTGGGGGGGCTTAAAAGGTAACATATTTCCTGGGCAACCTTCAATGTTTCTATTTTACTTTCTTATAAGTAATACAAAACTTCATAATTAATAAACTTTTAAGAATCCACTTTTAAGAATCCACAGAGTGTGTAAAAAAAATTGTCAATTACAAAGATGATACTTGTCAACTAACACTACAAAACAAAGTTCATATAAAAAGATGATACATGCAAATACAGGTCTCCATGTGAAGCAGAAGTTTATACTAATGCTGTGCTTCAAAAACAGGATTGGGGATACTTCTCCCTGGGGAAGTGCTGAGGGAGTTTGTGAATTGGTCATAACACCAAAACCCCCTTTGGCCCTCTAGCACTTGAGGCCCCACATAAGTCTGCTCTCAGCCGTTCTTCTCTCATTTGCTTGCTTCTTAAATATTTCTTTTCATTCACTATCCGTAAAGTATCAGGTGAGTATTCTATAAAAGAAGTGTTTTCTTTGCCTTTATTAATCTCACTATGATATTTAACTCTGAAAAAAAAGTATGATTGAATTTTGTAAATAAATTTATCTTTTTTTTTACTCTAGACCAGAGGTTGGCAAAGTACAGCCCGTGGACAAATCTGGCCTGCCATCCATCTGCTTTTATAGAGCCCATGAGCTAAGTTTGGTTTCTACACTTTCGAATGGTTGAAAAAAATCAAAAGGATAATATTTCATGACACATGATAATTATATGAAATCCAACTTTTGGTGTTCATGAATACAGTTTTGTTAGGACACAGCCACCACACCCATTCATTTAGGTATTGTCTGTGGCTATTTTGTGCTACAACACTAAAGAGTCGCAATAAAAAGTGTGGAGCCCATAGTCAAAAATACCTTCTGGCCTTTTTCAGTAAAAGTATGCTGACCTCTATTCTAATCTGTATGATAGCAACACATAACATAGATCGTAGACTCCTATTAGATCACTTTATGTATACTATTTGAAAGAACTGGGTAATTCACATAGGAAAATCTGCATATCATCTGTGTATCATCATCTATCTACTGACCTAGCTTGGTAAAAACTTAGACGAAAAGTCTGGAAGAAAACTCACCAAACTGCTAATGATGGTCACTTCTAATGAAGAGAGAGAGTGGAATTGAATAAAATATTTGCTTTTTACTCACCTATATTGTTTTTTTCTAGCAAGGAGGTACTACTTTTGTGTTAAAAAAAGGAAAAGAAAGAAACAAATTTCAAGGGGAACTTTTCACATACCAAATATTGACCTTTCAAAACAGGATAAAATTAAACAGTTGAAATGTCAAAAAAAAAAAAAAAAAAAGATTTTCAAGAGTTTCTTAACTGTGTGATCATTTAGAATTTGTACACTCAAAGCAAAGGGCATCTTAACCATGAAAAAATTTGAAATGTAATCCAGTTACGCCATACTAATTTTTAAAAGTAGAGTAGCTACTTTTAAAGTGCACATATTTTGAAAAGGCAAACATTGTTCAGAAACAAATGATAAAACAGGTAATACAGACTATACATTATTAGAGACTATAGCTTTATTGAGTCACCTATAAAGAAAAAGTACATTTAAATATTTTCAATTTCCATCTTTCTCTCTCCAAACTATCAGCTGAAACTAATTCATTGCATGCCTAATAAAGAAATACTGATTCATAACTCTTGATTAAAATTTTTTTTCCCAAAATATATCATAAGGAAAATGAAAATCATGTAGCCATATGCTCAAGCACACAATATTTTCACTGTTTCTTATTTTTAAATGGACACAAAATCTTCCAGAGACCAGACAGTGCATCCAGACGGGCATGACGCAGTAGAGCCTCACTTGAACCACCACATTTATAATTCAATTCCTGCACATTTATAAACGCTGGCTTTTAAAGTGCAAGCCCAACGGTCCCTTTAACTACACTTAGATGCACAACAATTGACAGCTCATTATGACAAGTGGTCTCAAGAGTAAACTATTACAGTTAATGGTCTGTAAATGCTTTAGTCTCCAAACCTGAGCCAACATTAAAGCAAGCAAAACTGGGCCTTTCCTTAAATGCATCTGGTTTTTAAATGCCTGTATGATATAACATTACTCAAAATTAATCTCCCTATTTCTAATTCCTGAAATACTACACATTTAAATCAAGAGTACACACCTAATTAACCTTATGGGTTTTTTTTTAAAGAAATACACTATAATATGCCAATTTGTAAGTATCTACATCTTGAAGAGGAATAGAAATGATTTTAAAGCAATGGAACAAAACTACCTAACTATCCAATAATAGAATATTCCTGAAATGTTACAGTCCTTCGTGATTTAAAAATATACAACCATTACAGCTATGTTTAATATAAAATTATGTAGGAAGTAATCACAATGCAATGTTAAGAGAAAACAAATAGGATAAAAATTGTATGTCCAATATAATCCTAATTTTATAAAAAATAGAATAGATGTTATATGGGACATATAACATTAAGTTATAGTGATTTTTTTTTGTGGGTGGTAGAATAATGGTGATCTTCATTTTTATGTTTTCTTGAATTTTTGAATTTATCTACAATAAGCACCATTTTTACAATTAGAAAAAATTTTTTAATAAAAATAATGTTCCTTTGTGCCTATTCCTGTTAGTATACATGAAAAATTACCACTAGAGATTAATCTGGTTAGTCTGCGAATCTGGGAGATTCAAGAATACATTTCATGTTTAATTTTATCTTCAAGGGCAAACACTGGCCCCAAAATTAAACATTTAAATAAGTAACATTTCTAATAGCCCTGGGGAAAACAAAGTGGACAGGAATGCTGCCAGTAATAATTAAAATTGAAAACTGTAATATTTTGTAACTATTCTTGTCAAGTTTTAGACCTAACAGACATAAATTCTGTGTCAGGAATAAACCTTAAATATGATCAACTTAATATAAGTAACTGGAAAAAACTGAAATAATTAGCATCATTACAAACATGGCTTTTCTAAGACTGATGTCCTTTAACCTCATTGGTCAGAGCTGCCTGTTTTGGACACATTTCATTCAAAACTCTGCATTAAAGTGCTGTTTCCACTGGAGACATCTTTGCCTTAAACAGGAAAACAAAACAACTCTCCAGAAAGAATTTCAGAACATTCTAGCAGCAGACTCTGTAACAGTGTGTTCAACACCAGACGACTTGTCCTAGGAAATTATAAACAAACCACTTCCTACACTTCCACCAGATAGTAGCTGCCTGGGCTTTGGAAACAGGCATCATGACTGGCACGATTAAAGCTAAAGGGAAGAGAACCAGCAGGAACCGTTCACGGAAATGATGAGAAACTAGGCCAAAGACCAGGGAGCAGGTGGACGGACACATGACAGCAGCCCAGAGCCCTGTGGAGAAGCCAGAAGCCGGGAGAGAATCTGATAATTGTGGGTGGTGGTTACTAAGCAAAAACAAACAAAAAAACAAACAGCGAAGCGCATTTACGGAGGAAGGGAGGAAATGGATGAACAGGTCCAAGCCAGGGAGTATGGAAGCTGAAGAAGCTTTGCTCACTAGTTAAAAGAATGCCAAGGGCTCAATGGATGCTTCGCAGGGAGCGGGGACAAAAAGGTAGGCTGATGCCATGCTGCCTTCTGGAAACTGACAGGCAGGGTCTCAGATGATGAGTGGATGAATCACCACAAAGAGAAAAGCTTCGAGAACTTTCAGGGAGAGACAGAGAGAAAGAGAGAGAGGCAGGGGCTGCACAGGTGGGGGGCCCAGGTGTAGGGGGGTAATCCTTCTGCTTGGGGTTTGGGGGAGGCAGACAAGGCGAGGAGGGGTGGAGGCATCCCCCTCGCAGGAGCCTGGCTCTCAGTGAGGACTTTATTCCCAGGCAATGGGAAACCACGGAAGACGACAGCGGAGAGCTGCGGGATCCGTCCCCAGGAGAAGGATGAGTGAGGTGAGCTTGGGATGAGGGAGGGCAGGAGAATGGCGGAGGGCAGGAGAATGGGGGGAACCAGTAAGGGAGCAAATGACACTCTGCAGGTGAGAAATAACACTGATTCTGAAAATGGAGCCAAGAGGATGGAGGTGAGAGAGATTTGGGAACTGGAATGGGGAGCACCTGGCAATTACTGACTTTGAGGAGGGATGGAAAGGCAGATGGCAAGTGGATGCTGAGAGAGAGAAAGGAAGAGCTTAGAAAAGGAGCGTGTTAAGGGAGTTCAGATGAAATGGGATCGAAACAAGATGTTCAAAGGGGGTCTTGAATCCCTCCTAAGGCCTCCCTTTTAATCTAAGTTCCGCATTATCAATCGATAACAGAGGCTGCATACAGTAGGCCTGCTCGCTCGCATCCATCGTGCACGTCAGCCTTCACAAAAGGAGAGCATGGAGGGTGTCCTTCTTGGGGCAGTGCCCACAGCTCTGTGGCCGGGGCAAGAATAATTAGCACAGATACCAGCGGCAGACAACCTTCCAAAGTACATTGCTGAAGGAAAGAGGAGCCGCCAGGTCATGTGTCTGCCCATCTGGCATCACCCCACTCTCAACAGTGTCTGCAAAAACACCCTGGACTTCTTAGAGGTACATCATCTGATCTCCCTAACAGGCTGTCATGTGCTGAAAGATTAAGGAACAGAATTCTTACATTGCCTAAGGCAGCAGCGTGGTTTGCGTTTTAAAAGTTGGTTCCGTGGCAAAGAAATCTCCTTTGGAAACATTACAAGAAGAGCTATAAAACTTACTACGGTGAGTAAACACTAGCAGATGGATGCTAGCGAATCTTTATCTTCAACTCATTATGCAGACATTAACCTTGACAAATTAATAAAGGTGAACTAATAAACTTGTGGGCTTATATACTTTAAATAGTTCCAAATCACAGAGAATGTATAGAGATAGATGTTGATGAAAGCATTTAAATAAGCTATTTTTCTTCCTTCTTAAAACTCTACAGTAAAATAGCTACTGAGTGACTAGGTTTGTTTTTTTTTTTTTTTTTTTCTCTCCTTTTTACTCTGTCAGGGAGACTAAGATAGGTTCCAAGTTATTAAACTCTCCGTGATGTACAAGTCATCATCATAATTGGGGGCACACTTTCTTTTGACCTTTACAAAACTTTCATTTCCCAAATGTGACAGATAAGGAGTGCTTTTATAGCACCAATAATGATTTTTTCCTATGGGAACTCGCCAATTATAAGCTGAAAACGAAGGAAAGACCATACTGGATACACATTTAGAATCTCAATGCGCCCAAAATATAGCTGAAATACTTAAGAATCATGCCTAGAGGACAGTTCAGGTAAGTTAAGAATCCAGCCTAGAGAAATACATGTTGAAACAGTGCAAGGGCAAAGACACACTCCCTGAGCACCTTACCATAATGCTAAGTACCCTGAAATGTGTTCAATAAAAAGTGTGCAGGATGATCCACAATTACTTCTGCAACTATAAAGTCTGAATCTAAGTTTTTAAATATTAATAGAAGTTAGAGTGTGGAAATGTAATCCATGATACACTTAGCTGTTTCATCCACACACACAACCTACAAGAGCATCAAGTTCTTACCAACTCACCAGACATCAGACATCTTAAGGACCTTGTCTTATTCACCTCAGGCTCCAGTGCCTAGTATGATGCATAGCAGGTGACACAACTGAAATTGTTTGGGTACCACAATAGTGTTTCAGTAAGGGACATGTGCTTTCCTTTAACAATAAATCACCCTTTATGGAAACTTGATTTTACTTTTAATTTGACTCAGGTTTTCATTACTTACACACACTAAAGTTAAATTCATTCATTCATTCATTCATTCACTTGTTCATCCATTCAGCAAATATTTATTGATTTCTTCCTGTGTGTCAGGCACTGTTCTACCGTCCACTATTCCACATAGTAGCCACCAGCTACCACATGTGGCCACAAGTGGCCAGTGAGCATTGGAAATGTGGCCAGCCCAATCTGAGATGTGCTTATGTGTAAATTACATCTTAACCCAAAAAAACAAAAAGAATGTAAAATACCTCATTGATAACTTTTATACTGATTACATGCAGAAATATATTTTAGATATACTGGGTTAAAAAAGTGTTATGAATATTAAATTGACATTTTTCCTTTTGTTTTAATATGCTACTAGAAATTTTGGTATATGATGAGAATCAAGACTTTAGACAAAGCCCTATTTCCAAGGACCTGATATTCTAGTGGAAGAAATCCATGGTAAACAAAAAAATGACTAATAAGCAATATTATGTAATTTCAGATAATGAAAAATATATGAAGAAAATAGGGCAGAGTAAGAGGAAGGAGAGTGATCAAAAAGGGATATTTTAGACAGGGTGGCCATGGAGGTCTCTGGGGAGGTGACATTTGAGCAGGAAACATGAATGAGAAGAAGAGATAGTCATACAAAGATCCGGGGAGTGTCCACGGCAGGGGGAACAGCAAGTGCAAAGGCCCTGAGGTGGAATGACGTATGAAAGTCTGAACAACAGCACCAAGACTGGTGTGGCTGGGGCACAGTGGCAACAACGGGAGAGGAGGGTAGACAGGAGCAAGGGGCCAGGATACAGAAGTCTGGTGACAAGTTTACACCCACAGAACCATTATATTCCACACGATTCAAGTCAAAAATTCCTTTCAGATTTTTCATGGAACTGGACAAGCTGTTTCTTTAAATTCATTCGATAAGTAAAGGGACCAAGAATAGGCAAGATCTTAACCTACCAAATACCCAGTTACTATGAAACTATAGTGAGGGATGAAATAGAGTGAGGCAAGTGAGGCAGAGCCTAAGGGTAAATGTCCCCATAAATCCTGTGACCTGGGTGCCTTGTGTGTCTCACCCTCTTCTTAGCAACGTGACACTGGCTTTAGGATAGATGAAACAAAATTAACAGAGTGGAACTGAGCAGTCAAAACACGTCCAGACGTGTAAATTTCTAGAATATACAACAGTACTGTATGTGTGCATATATACACACATATATAATTATACATATACACACTATGTATATGTATGTGTGTATATACATGTGTGTATGTGTATATGTATAACGTATATGTGTATTTGTATGTGCATATGTATAACATGTCTGTATGTGTATACACACATCCCATACATACCCACATACGTACATGAGTCAAGAGTATAAAAATATAAATGGAAAAGAAAAATAGCACCCTAAGGAGAGGAGTTACTTCTAGGAAGTGAGAGAAAGAGAGTGGACTGAGGGGAATTGGGCACTGATATATTCAAAATTTTTAATTCTCTTTCATAAAAGATTTGAAGCCCTATACAAACACACACACAAGTGGAGCACAACATTGGAAATGCTAATTTTGTAATTTTGAGTGAGGAAGGATACAAAATTGTATATTAGTGACATTTTTAACTATAAATATGTGTGGTCCACATGGGGTATTGAAAATGCACAAAAATGATATTGGTTATTGTTAATAGGAGTTCCAAACTCCTGTTACATTACTTTACAAGTCGTATTTAATGTTTAGTAAAGAAAACATACTCTAAATCAGAAAAAGACCAGATTTAGAGCTTAAAATTATAGTTAATACATAATTCAGGGTAAATTTTATCAATGCAGAACAGCAACATGTGTCTGCAAGTATTACCTAGGATGAAGGAGAGTCCAGTCAATAATTCAAATAACTGAATAAATTCACTTAATTACACTACAGTTACATATTAATTATACTGTAAGTTTTGAAATTCTATTATTCATATAGCACTAGGGTATGAAGGTGTTTTTATTATTAAGTAAGTTGTAATTTGGGGGGAATTGTATTTGTATTATGCCTGGAAATACCAATTTACCTAATTTTTTACAAGAATGTCCACACTTCGATTTCTTTGAGAACCATCAGGCACTGTTGTGGTTTTGATTTATTAATTGAAGATTTTAAAAATGCATAAAATAAGATTTATGGAAATTTTAAAGTAGTCCATAAACTCATTGCCTCTGCATAGGAACTAACGTTTAGAATAAGGTTCACTACTCAAAATAAAAAAGGAGCTAGAGCAGAAAAATACATAAAGTCCTTCACCTTTCTTCAAACGAAATAAGGTCCACATAGGATACTATTTGCAGAAGGAAATGCCTCAGCAAGTATGACAGTAAGGGAGAGGCCAGTGAGGCCAGTATTGTGTGAAGTTCACAGTCAATCAGGGTGGATTTGTGGCCAAACATCAGCGACCAAAGGCTGGTGTCTCAGCTCACCTTCTCCAGGTAACCGTCCCTTGAATGTGAGGTCAATCAAGGCCATCAGAAGGAATCCAGTCCTTTCACAGCAGCGTTCTTGGACAGGAAGAAATGTCATTACTCGGGCATCTCAGAAAACTATGTTAATTCTCCCCGAGTGCCACAAAATGGTTCCAGAAAGCGGCCTTTAACTGGGGAAGCAAGCAGCCGAAACACGCAGTGAGGATTCCGGTTGACATCAGGAGAAGGCCTGTGCCACCCAGGCCTGTGAAAATCTCCACCGGCCACTGCTCTAAGCTGCTCCTCTGTGATGCACAAACAGGACTTGATACTCTTCTGCCCCTGTCTCAGCTCACCTGAAAGTCATCACTCATTCATTTCCTCGCTGAATAGGAGAGGGAGAAAGAGGAAGGCTGAGAGTCTGCAACCAACTTCAGTTTTAGTATTTACCACCTCCTCGTAGTGCAGTGAGCTCAGAATAAGTGATCATTACCCTCCCTGACACAGTCAATACGCACCCTCACCTCTGACCCTCCAGCTGTACTGTTTCTTTCATTTTCTAACTTTCCCTTCAAATGCTACACAAGTTGGTCACTGCTTAGCTCAAAACTCAACAATCCGGTTATCCCGTGTTCCCTTCTCTGCCCCCAGCATCTGCACTACCCATCTGAACATCTTATGAAGCACAGTCCTCGGTCAAGCCCAGATCATCAGAAATCTGAGCCTGCAACAGGAGTAAGCCCTCCAGATAAGGAAGACATCACATCTTGAGCAAAAGTCACATTGTGAGCTTGATTCCAGCCCTCCCCCTAGTCACCTGCCACAGGCCACACGATGCAATGCTGCTATGTCCCCTGACTCCATCTGTCTGGCATTCTATTAACAGGGACCTCCAATGACTAGAATTCCACATTAATACAACATTGATAATGACCCAGGGTCACAAAGTTGTTCAAATGAAATTTTAATTATTTTGGTAGTACTTTAGCAGTCTGGTGTGTTAGATTATTTAGCGATTTCACAACTTGGGTTATTAGAAAACAAATAAAATTTAATATTTTAACAACTGTGGTTATTAGAAAGCAAATTCTCCACAAAGGTAATTAAAGTGTCTCTAGTAATATGTGATTTTCCCCAATACACCAATTCCCTGACTTTCCTGACCAAGATACAGCTGTTTATAAGGATGTCCCACCTAGGGCATATCTGAAGAAAATAATAAAATTATATACTTTACACGGATGACAACAAGCAACCTTAGAATGAAGACTACACACCTGCCTGCACTCTGCACAGCCAGAACGTGAAGTTCCCTTTCCCAATTGCCAGTGAGGACCTCAAAGAATGTTCTCCTGGAGGGCTGCCAGGGTTTTGTATTGGTATCTGAGGGAGCATTCTGGGAGGTGCCCATGAGCTAAAGCAGCAGAGAATTCCAACTCGCAAACATTTCAGGCATTTTAATTTTTATTACAATTTAAACTATGTAAGCACAGCCCTCAGGAAAAGGAAAACTTGATGATCAAACCTTTTTTCCCCTTTAATGACTCCATTAATTTATTCTTCCAACTACAATCAGATGGCACCTTGCATGCACACATATATATGATATTCAAGGCACATGGGACCAAGACTCTCTGTCCCCCACACTGTGCATTTCAAACCTTATAATGTCTCATTTTAGCTACTTTAGGGAGCTGGCATGAGGCTTTTCAGCAGCCCGAGTCTGCCACAAGACCTGTCTTGGTGGGAAGGAGAAAACCTTATACTTAGCATGCTGAGAAGCTGATTTTTAAAAAAAGAGGAAATTGTTATAATTACAGTGAGAGCTTTTGCATGCAAATTCAGTTTTCCTTGGGGAAAATTTGCATACTCTACAAGGAATCCCCATGCCAAAAGTAAACGCAACGCTTTTTAGCTCCAGTCTTTAAAAGCGATGCACATGGCCAGGAATTGCATAGTCTGTGAATATGTTCCAGGCCTGGCCCAGATATGCTGTTTATAAAAGAAAGGACTTTACAATGCAGTTTATAATATTTAAAAGGTACAACATTTATGCTGCAAGAGGTGACAGTTATCAATCAGGCTGAGACAACCAATAAAGAGTAGGACAGTGTTTCAACAGGGCTCCAAAACTTACCTAAACCCTTTTTCATAAAGATAAATACATTTTAAAAGATTCATTTCTCCTCTCTTTTTTTTTTAACATCTTTATTGGAGTATAGTTGCTTTAAAATGGTGTGCTAGTTTCTGCTGTATAACAAAGTGAATCAGATCATTTCACTACATATAACTCAATTTCATTTCTTTTTATGGCTGAGTAATATTGCATTGTATATATGTACCACATCTTCCTTATCCATTCATCTGTTGAGGGACACTTAGGTTGCTTCCATGTCCTGGCTATTGTAGTAAATAGAGCTGCAATGAGCATATTGCTACACGACTCTTTTTGAATTATAGTTTTCTCAGGGTATATGCCCAGTAGTGGGGTTGCTGGGTTGTACGGTAGTTCTATTTTTAGTTTTCTAAGGAACCTCCATACTGTTCTCCATAGTGGCTCTATCAATTTACATTCCCACCAACAGTGCAAGAGGGTTCCCTTTTCTCCACACCCTCTCCAGCATTTATTGTTTCTAGATTTTTTGATGATGGCCATTCTGACTGGTGTGAGATGATATCTCATTGTAGTTTTGATTTGCATTTCTCTAATGATTAATGATGTTAAGCATCCTTTCATGTGTTTGTTGGCAATCTGTATATCTTCTCTGGAGAAATGTCTATTTAGGTCTTCTGCCCATTTTTGGATTGGATTGTTTGGTTTTTTTGATATTGAGAGACATGAGCTGCTTGTATATTTTGGAGTTTAATCCTTTGTCAGTTGCTTCATTTGCAAATATTTTCTCCCATTCTGAGGGTTGTCCTTTCATTTTGTTTATGGTTTCATTGGCTGTGCAAAAGCTTTCAAATTTCATTAGATCCCATTTGTTTATTTTTGTTTTTATTTTCATTTCTCTAGGAGGTGGGTCAAAAAGGATCTTGCTGTGATTTATGTCATAGAGTGTTCTGCCTATGTTTGCCTCTAAGAGTTTTATAGTGTGTGGCCTTACATTTAGGTCTTTAAACCATTCTGAGTTTATTTTTGTATACGGTGTTAGGGAGTGTTTTAATTTCATTCTTTTATATGTAGCTGTCCAGTTTTCCCAGCACCACTTATTGAAGAGGCTGTCTTCTCCATTGTATATTCTTGACTCCTTTATCAAAGATAAGGTGACCATATGTGCATGGGTTTATCTCTGGGCTTTCTATCCCGTTCCATTGATCTATATTTCTGGTTTTCTGCCAGTACCATACTGTCTTGATTACTGTAACTTTGTAGTACAGTCTGAAGTCAGTCTCCTCTGATTCTTAACACTTCCAACTACACAATAAAAAAATAGTCACAGTTGTTGTTAAATGCTAAGATTCAAGGATATTTTTGTGATAAAGGAAATAAAGAATGGGTGAAGGGAACAAATGGAAACCCGTTTGTATTGATAATTTGGGCTAAACTCAAGGCAAATATGTGTCTCCCTGTAACTGTAGAAAAACATTTTAGATAATCAACCATGGAGAAAAGGTACTAGTAATAGTAGTAAAGGTACTGGTGACCTTTAGGAAACATTAAATACACATTTCTGGGCTTCCCTGGTGGCGCAGTGGTTGAGAGTCTGCCTGCTGATGCAGGGGACATGGGTTCGTGCCCCGGTCCAGGAAGATCCCATGTGCCGCAGAGCGGCTAGGCCCGTGAGCCATGGCCGCTGAGCCTGCACGTCTGGAGCCTGTGCTCCGCAACGGGAGAGGCCTCAACAGTGAGAGGCCCGCATACCACAAAAATAAAAAAAAATAAAAAAATAAAAAATTTCTATTTTGTAGTGGAAAAGAGACTGGGGAAGGCAATAAACTACTCTAAATCAAAGCAGTCATTTCTATATGGAAGAAAAGCCAATCTGGGAGAATTACCCAGAACCATCTATTCTTCCCAAAGAGGCTATTTTTACAATACAATAAATAAGATGCTATTCTTAAATGAACTGCCCCAACAGGAGAAAATGAGCCATTTGCATTAAAAGCAGCCTATTTTCATCAGGACTTCCCAAAGCAAACAAGTTAGTCTTGGCTTCGGGAACTGTGAATCCACATGCTTCAACAACAGTAGTCCAAAATTAAAGTTTTGTTCAGAGTGGGTGGGTGGAAGGCAAAACCAAAAGGAGTATAAACACTTTATACCTCAGAACCTTTCAAGACAATCACCAAGGGCTGAAATGATCTTTCGCCTGGGTTAGGCCCCAGCTTTCTACACAGAATCTTTATACATGAACATTTTGAAAAATCACAAGGAGGGAAAGCAATCTGGAGGAAAAAACAATTTTAAGTGCAAAACAGTCATACTATGTTAAGTGTAAAAAGCAGGTTACAAAAACATGAAAACTCAATTTTACAAAACGAACAGAAACAAAAGGTGATGCTCAGTACCGGCTGCAGGACACACCTGTGCAGTGTTAGCAGGTGCACTGTCAAGTTGGGGCTGTGCCCAGTTAGTACTTCCAGGGTTGTCCCCGCCATTCCTGCCTGGTGGAGGAGAGTCCTGAGGGGGTCCACCCTGGGGAGGACATGTATGACAAGCTAAGTCTAACATGATTCAACCTGACATTTTCCAAACACATGTGACCATGGAAAGTTTTTTTGTTTTTTTTTTCCCCAGAACATCTATTAACATTCTTGCCAGCTCCCCTTGGAAACAGTTTGTTAAACACAAAAGGACTTAGTACTTACTAAATACAGGTAGATCTAGAGAAAAAGACTAAAATACCAAGTGTGGTGACCTGTGGGTTGTGAGACTTCAGGGTATAATACTTTCCCAAATTTTCTACAACACACGTGTATCACTTTCATCGTTCAAAAAAAAAAAAAAAGCAATGTCATAGGATGATGAAAGTGCTATGCTGTTCCACTTCATTTTAAACCATTCACTGATGAAAAGTACATTTGGTACTTGGAATGCCAATATACTAACTTGGAGAAAAGGAGAAAGATCAGGCAATTTGTAGATTGCCATGTGTACACCAGCTATAAAAGAACTGTGGTCCGCTTAAACACCACTCTCAGGTTTCTGGTGTCCTATGAAAATAAATGAAGCAGGGAGTCCAGCCCTGGCGGGAGATGAAGGGGAACGTTTGTGCCTCTAATTTCCTGTTTATTCTCTCAGATGCCAACCATTGCACTCAGCCATTGGGAGAAATTTTAAACGTGTAGCGATAATCTAAACACTGTTCTGTTTATTTCCCCCCCACAAAAAATAGTGTAAATAGAAGAGAAATCATATCTTGAGAGACATTTCTATGTATGTGTGACAATAATGCCCATATTAGTAACAATGGAAAGACATTTACGTTCCATGTTTTAGAGACCCAAGTTTTGTTGAAATCAATGCTCACTGGTGTAAATAATCTTTTCAAACAAAAATACATTTTTTTTGCCTATCTTCAACTATAATGTTTACTGAAAAACTTTTTTAAAATACCACAATTTCAAGCAAAAGAGTTGAAAAGTGTACATTAGCCTTGATAGTGAACTCACTTTTTAGGCTGGGTTTCAAAATGTTCTATATATCAACACACAGCAAAAATTAGTTAAGTGCTGTTGAGTAAAATATCCATTTATTAAAAATAGAAAAGCTGCTAAGCTTCTCTGTTGAAATTTGTCCATAAACTTGAATAATGGATGCACAGAACATACAACCTGGAAACAAGAGGTAAGCCTGCCCCTCCACAGCCATCACTCCTAATACCGAGGCCTACACTGGTTGAATGGTCCATTGAAGGTCACACTGATAGGGCAACATGAAGCCAGAGGACGATTTCCAGAAGACTAAGGTCTTGGAGCCATAACTGAGAACTCTTTGGGCTAATTAAGACAATAACTGTATCTCAGCTCTGACAAGAACAAAGAGATAATATTTATGTGAGAAAGAACTAAGTGCATCTATGGCTGGCACACAAATCTTTCCCTTCACTTTAACCTGTTCTGCCTGTTTTCCAAATAACTCTTGGCTAAGGCCAAAAAATTCCTCCTGTTATTTTATCTGAATCCAGCTTTCACAATTTGATAAGCACTAGAATATGTGCATTGTGTGTGTGCTGCAGTTGGGGGTGGGGCGGGTAGGGGAGTTTTCAAAATGTTTATTAAATCAGGAAGCAATCATTTTTGTCTGTTACCAAAAAAAAAAAAAAAAATCATTCTATTTCCCAAACTTATACAGTCAGACCCCACATGAATTCCCTGCCAGTGAAAATGGTCAGATTTTCCCTTCCAAATAGTAACATATATTTTATTGAAATATCATTGATTTACAATTAAAATTACATTTTAGAGTTTTATTTTAATATTTTATCAGTATTTTCTAGAGAAAGTAACCAAAAACATGGTCATTTTTTAATCAAATCAATGCCTAGAGAAGAAAATCTGGCACAACTACTGTCACTTTTTTAGTAGCATCATTTTATGAACTTTTATTGTATTCAGCCTCAGAGACATGAATTCACACCTCTTTCCCTGAAGGAATTCACTTTCTCAGCAGGCCTTCTCCACAGGGATATTCCCTGCCAATGTGTAATCCAAGTTTGGGCAGCTTCATCTGCATTAACCAGCTTTATAATTAGTTTAAACAATCTGACAGGACATGGGAAACCTGTCTTTCAGTAATTTTAGTTTCTTTCTCTTTCTCTTTTGGCTGCAATATCCAATTTTAATGGTAGGGTATATATTTGACATTCCTGACAAAGAAATAAGAAGACACTGCTCCTTATGAATTCTTAAAATAACAATAATTAGTATCATCATCATCATCTCCATGCTTCACAATTCACACATCAATATGGAAATTCAAGCTGATGCTTCCTGTTGGTTGGACTTTCATCTCAGCATCCTGTTCGGTCAAGTCACCGTCTCTTCCTTGCAGCCGTCTGATTATTCCTCCCTCCTTATGACACTTGTTGGTTGGCCTCCAAGACACCCCATGCCCTTGGTGTTCCTCCTACTTCATTAACTCTCTCTTATCCCTGGTCTCAATATTAATTCTTCCTGATCTCCCTGCCCTTTAAGGGTGAGCACCCTTGGGCTTAGTCCTCAGACCTCTTAGTTTTCCATACGCATTTACCTCTTTATTGACCTCACCCAGACTCACACTTGCACACTTACACACCTTCAGCCCAGACTGCTCCCTGAATTCCAGACCCTTCTATCCAACCATCTGCTAGTCATCTTCTCTTGGATGTCTAATGGGAATCTCAAACTTAACACATCCAAAGCCACCTTCTGATCTTCCCCATTCAAAGCTCGTGTAATGCAGTCTTCCTCATTCTAGTAAACAGCAACTCCATCCTTCCAGGAGCCCAGGTCCAAAACCTCAGAATCACCCTTACCACCTACCTCTCCCTTTCTCATACCTACATGGAATCCATGAGCAGATCTTAGTGATTCAAAGCAGATCAAGACTCTGACCCCTTCAAACCACCTCTACCCTTCCCACCCTCATCCAAGTTAATATCATCCAACTCTTCCCCGGTTATCACAATAACCTGGTATCTGATTTTTTCCCTTCTGGATTTGTCCCCTTATAGTCTATTCTGAATTCAGCAGTTGAAAGATTTAAGAGAATTTTACAGAGTAATTTTATAGCTGATGAACAGTTTATAGAAGTACATAAGATACATATAGATATACATTCTATACACATAGAATACATATAGAAAGCAGTGTATAAATAAATAGAAATGCATTTGAGATTTTATTTTGAATATTTTTCATTTTCTTTCCCTAACTATTTATTTTTATTGTATTCTATAAGTGTTTCAGTCACAGACTGGGAAAAAAATGGTCCTTCACCAGATATATTTTTTTTATTTTTATCATTTCAATTATTAAGATATACCCATGTTGGTTTAATTGGCACTTTGATTGCATACTTTTTCATGTGTTTGCTGGCTCCATATTCATTATCTTATGAATTACCTGTTTATATTTTTCCCCACAATTCTATAAAGATGTTCTATCTTATTGATAAAATCATAATAACTGTTTGTACATTAGAGATATCAGCCCTTTGTTGATCATATGCTATGCAAATATTTCCCCAGAACATTGTCTCCACAACAAGTTTAGATAGTTTTCCACGAACTAAAATAAAAAAAAGACTTAAAATGTGGTATGTAGTTTCATCTTCTTTATCCTTTCCTTCATGGTTTCTACTTAGAGATACCTTTCCTACCACAAGATTGTAAAAGTAATCATCCATATATTTTGCTCATACATTTATAGCTTACCTTGTTCCATGTATTATTTTTGTCCCTTAGAATTATTTTTGCATGAATTGTTTGGTAGGGATTCTGCTTTATTTTTCCAGATGACTAGGCAGGTGTCCCAACACCTTTTATTGAATAATTCATCTTTTTCCTTCCAATCAGAAATACCAACCTTATGACATACTAAATTACCATATATACTAATCCAAAAATAGACTCTCTGTATTTTATTCATTGAAGTATTATTTTACCAATACCACTGTTCAATCATCACTGACATAGTATTCTTTAATATTTGAGATGGCAAGTGCCCCTGATAAATATTTCTCATAATTTTGGAAGTATTTTATAGGTTCATTCTTCCAGAAGAACTTCAGAATTTTTTAAGCAAGTTCCCCAGTTTTCATAAGGATGGTATTGTGTAGTTTAATTGAACAAAAGTGAAATGTATGCATTATTGTAGTGAATCTTACTTTACAAGAACAAAGTATCTCTCTCCACTTATTTTTTTTTTTTTTTTTTTTTTTTTTTTTTTTTTTAGCACGAACCCACATCCCCTGCATCAGCAGGTGGACTCTCAACCACTGCGCCACCAGGGAAGCCCTCTCTCCACTTATTTGAAACTTATTTTATGTCCTACAATTGAGTTTTATAGCTTTCCTCACTTAGTTACTACACATTTCTAAGTAAGTTACTTCCAACATTGTACAGCTGGATTGTTACTGTAAATGGAATCTCTTTTAACAATATTTTCTAACATTCATGTTGGTGGTTAAGTCATCAATCTATTTTTACTTATTTACTTTATACCCAACCAGCAACCTTAGTCAACAACCAGAGTGCTTCTAATAGGTTTTCAAGTGAGTCTAAACATACTCTGTTAATTCTAGTCACACTTTCAAGTCATTCATTAAAAAAAAAATCAGGCACTTATTACATGTATCTCAAGGTATCATTGTAATTGAATATTAATATTGTATAAAAAATGTGGACCCCTCCAAGGGACATAAAATCTACTAGAGATTATAAAACACATATATATGCATATATTATTGTCTAAAAAACTGGGAGGTCTTTAAACGGGATACAGTTAAAATGTACTATGGGAGACTACAGAAGGATACATTACAGAAGGATGGAGAGTTTAAGGAAATCTTCATGAGAGGCTAGCATTTATTTTAAACACAGAATGTCAAGATGTGAAAAGATCAGAGGGATAATATTCTAGAAAGAGAAAAAAATACATATGATCAAAGGCAAAAGAAGAAATAGCCCCAAGTTTGGCCAGAGCACAGGGTATGCTAAAAAGAGATTAGAGTAACTTGCTTCTTGTTCGGTAGAAAATGGGGAGCTACTGGATGAATACAGCTATGCTTTTAGGAAGATGAATCTGGGGCAGGATGCAAACATGGGCAATTTGGGGGAGAGAAGCACTGAGACAGAGTATACTGGTTTTAAAATACAGGTCCAAAATCCTTTGACACCCCTTCCATTGAGAGGTGGGGTCTATGTCCCCTCCCCTTAAATCTGAACTTTGTGCCTGTTTGACTGACATAATCCGGTAAAAGTGACACTGGGCTAGTTCCCAGGCCCACACCTTAAGAAACTGGCAACTTTCACATCCTATCTCTTGGGAAACTAACTCTTGCAACTCAGCTACTCTTGCAACTCATAACCATGCTATGAGGAAGCCCAAGCAGTCTGTGGAGAACTCACATGGAGATAAACTCAAGTTCCTGGTGTTTAGCACCAACTTCGCAGGCATGTTAGTGAATTATCTTAGAAGTGGATCCTCTAGCACCCAGTCAAAATACTCCAGCTGATGCCACAAGAAACAGAGACAAACCCTCTCTGCTGGACCCTGCCCTAACTGCAGATTCAAGATTGCTGTTCTTTTAAGCACTTAATTTTGGGGTGGTTTGTGGCATAGCAATAGTAACAGGACAGAGACCAATTTAGAGGCTCTCACAATAGTTCAGATCAATAAGATTAAGAAACAACTTGAAAAGCAGTGTGAGAATGAGGGAATAGAGCTAGACACCAGCAATATTCAGAAGATACAATCAATAGAAGGACTGCAGCCTAAAATTACAATTAAAATCTAGCCACTTAGTTATTTCACTGAATAAGAATTAAGTAAGTAGACACTATTCTTTACTACTATTTTGGAATTGCACATTGTGGTAGATTATTTTAAAGTCAAAAGCCACTCCCTCTCCCCACCCACCCCAACACTCCCCACTGAAGAGTATACTTTCCTGCCACATTGATATCGAGCTTAGCCATGTAACTTGCTTTATCAGTGGTATGTGAGCTGAAATGACAGTGGGTCAGGTCCAAGTAGAGGCCTGAAGAGACACTGCAAGTTTCTGCTTGGTCTTTACACTTCTGCCATCACAGAGGAGCATGTCCCATGTAAGTCTTGGAGAGATACATGCAGAGCAATCCTGAACCCAACCCACGGTCTGGAGCCCAGCCCAGGTAAGTCAAATCCCAGCTAAGCTACAGACGCACAAGCAAGAAACACTTATTGTCATACATAAGTAACAAAATATAAATAAGTAATTGTAATAGATAAATAATTGAGTATTACTGTATGCACTGGTTTATCACATAGAAATCACTGTGTCTGACAAATATACTTACTAATCTTTGGGAATTGTCCACTGCCACCAACTTATCAGAAATATATAAGATCATAATCCTAACTACCAACACTTAGAGATATGCCTCTCACTTAGAGAAATATATATAGATATATATACACTGATATTTTATTTTTGTTTTGGTCTTGGTTTTGGTTTTTTTTGGCAGCACTAGGGCCTCTCGCTGCTGGGGCCTCTTGCTGCTGGGGCCTCTCCCGCGAAGCACAGGCTCCGGATGCGCAGGCTCAGCGGCCATGGCTCACAGGCCCAGCCGCTCCACGGCATGCGGGATCTTCCCGGACCAGGGCATGAACCCGTGTCCCCTGCATCGGCAGGCGGACTCTCAACCACTGTGCTACCAGGGAAGCCCTATACACTGATATTTTAAATGCTTCCATTTGGTTGAATTAAGAAGCAAAGCTTTCTGTAGATGGAACCAAATGAGAATTTTTAAATAAAGTATGCAATTTTTTTTTCTAATCTTTCATTTCTTACTACAACCACCCACTCACTGGATGGGAAGGGGATTTTCTGGTACAAAGTAATAAACGTGACAAAATGGAGATACTCTAAAGACAACCTTTATGGGTTAGTATACACAACAGTTCTCAAAGTGTGGTACCCAAGGGGATCTGGGAGGTCAAAAGTATTTTCATAATGATACAAAGACATGATTTGCCTTTTTCACTCTCATTCTCTCACAAGCTGCAGTTTTCCAGGGGTCTCAGCGTGTTTTATATCTCAACAGACTGACTACAGAAATAAATAAGAGAATCCAGCTATCTTCTATTAAGCCAGAAATTAGAGATTTGCAAAAAATAATTAAAAAAAAAAAAAGTGCCATTCTTCTCACCAAGCTTGTTTTGAAAAATATAGCAATTTTTTAATTAAAAATTGTTTTTATGTTAGCATAAAATGAGTTTATTATTAATTAAAATTAATTAATAAAGAAATATTTTTAAGTGTTCCAAAATGGGGACATTTCCTTTCTAATGTAGCAAATATTTATGATATAAGCCACATAAACTAAAGTTGTTCAGGACCCTGAAAAATTTTTAAGAGTATAAAGGGGCCTGAGACCAAAAAGTTCAAGATACATGCTATGCCATGGCCCAGAGTACACACCAATATGTTAAAAAGTACAATGGAAAAGCAGACTTTAAGAAGAGTTTTAGGGCTTCCCTGGTGGTGCAGTGGTTGAGAGTCCGCCTGCCGATGCAGGGGACACGGGTTCGTGCCCCCGTCTGGGAAGATCCCACATGCTGCGGAGCGGCTAGGTCCATGAGCCATGGCCACTGAGCCTGTGCATCTGGAGCCTGTGCTCTGCAATGGGAGAGGCCACAACAGTGAGAGGCCCATGTACTGCAAAGAAAAAAAAAGAGTTTTGGGGGCTCCTATAAGAACAAGTCTTAGACTTAAATACAATTACCTTCATAATTTAGACAGAAGTGACAGCCATGTGGCTCCTTTGTGCAAACTTTTTACTTTGTTCATAATAATCCTGCTGAATTGTGCCTTTAAATGCTAGGGTTACAGAGTGTTGACACTAAATAGTCTTATTTTTGCTCAAGCTGCTACACAGAGCTTATAAGATGCTCTGGCATTATTATGGGGGAAAAATGGAAGTGTATTAAGTAAACAGAAATGAACTGTTAACAGAAGTAGTTATTTGTGTTTATTAAGTACTATTAAATTTATTAAGGACTCAAAACATTTCAAATATATGAGCATAGATAAAACCTCTGTTAATAACCTCACAGATACACAGTTGCTTTTACCACATTTTAGAAGAGGAAAATGTTATTAGTTCATACACAGTAAACTACAAAGCAGAAACATCAAATCCCTAATACCGCCTCTCTGCCAAGCAGTCATTTATACATCATGGCAATTGCAAAATGGATAATCTCTTGAACCACCACATTTGAGACTTTTGAATGAGCATCAAATACATTTGTCCCTCTGTTTTAATATAAGATGATTTCATAGCATCCTTTCCACCTTCATTGTCTGCCTATACAGCCTACATGAATACATTAAGCCTGGAAAACATTTTCTAATAAGCCTATCAAAGATTTTCTATACATTTCTGTATATGAAGTGAAAATTAGCCACTGAACTTGGATACTAAGGCACCACAATCTTCATGATGATCCAAGAAGATTACAAAGTCACTCAAAATGCTAAATCTACATTTTACAAAACTAGCAAAATGTTCTTCCATGAGTCATTAAGCTCTCCTTTATCTTAGGCCTATCTGTAAACAACATGAAGTAATATAGGGTAATATGTGCGTGAGCTTTTCTAATAGTTTCATCATAATTCTGTATAACTCATACTACTATTCAGTACGGAAAAACATTCCAGATAATCAGCAACTATAAAAAGAAAAATGTCAGCCACCACCTGTTAAGAAGAAATGATGAGTTTACATGGTTGAATGAGAGTGTACAAGAGTAATGTCAGCCTCTGGAACAAATAGGTCCAACAATATATAAGGCCTCAACACAACAGAAATTTATTTCTCTCTCTCTCTCTCATGTTCATATAATTTATGCTCTTTTTTTCATTGCATAGTTATTACTGGGAAAGACAGCAAATATTGATCATCAAAGATTTTCTCTTCAGGAATATGTGGGTGTTCTGGCTAGTGAAGAGCCCTCCTTCACACAGTTATGGAGACCCAGATGTCTTCAATCCTGTCTCCCCACCATCCATTATTGGCTTCACAGCCATCTACATCCAACCAGAAGGGAGACAGAGCACAGAATCCTTGTCCCAGATTTGACACACATGATGACACAATGGTTACACAGCTGCTATGTGTGCCAAAGTATGGAAACAGCACACAGGAAGAACAGACAATGTGTTTAAACATAATGTAAAACAATATGCCAGAAGATTGGTTCAAGATGGTGGAGTAGAAGGACGTGTGTTCACACCCTCTTGTGAGAGCACTGGAATCACAACTAACTGCTGAACAGTCATTGACAGGAAGACAGTGGAACTCACCAAAAAAGATACCCCACCTCCAAAGACAAAGGAGAAGCCACAAAGAGACAGTAGGAGGGGCGCAATCACAATAAAATAAAATCCCATAACTGCTGGGTGGGTGACTCACAAACTGGAGAACAAGTATACCACAGAAGTCCACCCAGTGGAGTGAAGGTTCTGAGCCCCACGTCAGGCTTCACAACCTGGGGGTCTGGCAACAGGAGGAGGAATTCCTAGAGAATCAGACTTTGAAGCCTAGTGGGATTTGATTGCAGGACTTTGATAGGACTGGGGGAAACAGAGACTCCACTCTTGGAGGGCACACAAAAAGTAGTGTATGCATTGGGACCCAGGGGAAGGCGCAGTGACCCCACAGGAGACTGAACCAGACTTACCTGCTAGTGTTGGAGGGTCTCCTGCAGAGGCAGGGTATGGCTGTGGCTCACCATGAGGACAAGGACACTAGCAGAAGTTCTGGAAAGTACTCCTTGTTGTGAGCCCTCCCAGAGTCCGCCATTAGCCCCACCAAACAGCCAGGTAGGCTCCAGTGTTGGGTCACCTCAGGCCAAACAACCAACAGGGAGGAAACCCAGCCCAACCCATCAGCAAACAAGTGGATTAAAGTTTTACTGAGCTCTGCCCACCAGATCAAGACCCAGCTCTATCCACCACCAGTCCCTCCCATTAGGAAACTTGCACAAGCCTCTTAGATAGCTTCATCCACCACAGGACAGACAGCAGAAGCAAGAACTACAATCCTGCAGCCTGTGGAATAAAAAACACATTCACAGAAAGATAGACAAGATGAAAAGGCAGAGGGCTATGTACCAGATGAAGGAACAAGATAAAACGCCAGAAAAACAACTAAATGAAGTGGAGATAGGAAACGTTCCAGAAAAAGAATTCAGAATAATGATAGTGAAGATGATCCAGGACCTCAGAAAAATAATGGAGGCAAAAATCGAGAAGATGCAAGAAATGTTTAACAAAGACGTAGAAGAATTAAAGAAAAAACACCGAGAAGAATGAAAGAACAAACAAACAGAGATGAGGAATACAATAACTGAAATAAAAAATACACTAGAAGGAATCAATAGCAGAATAACTGAGGCAGAAGAATGGATAAGTGACCTGGAAGACAGAATGGTGGAATTCACTGTTTGAAACAGAATAAAGAAAAAAGAATGAGAAGACAGCCTAAGAGACCTCTGGGACAACATTAAACGCACAAACATTTACATTATAGGGGTCCCAGAAGGAGAGGAGAGAGAGAAAGGACCCGAGAAAATATTTGAAGAGATTATAGTTGAAAACTTCCCTAACATGGTAAAGGAAATAGCCACCCAAGTCCAGGAAGCGCAGAGAGTTCCAAGCAGGATAAACCTAAGAAGAAACACGCCAAGACACATAGTAATCAAGTTGACATAAATTACAGACAAAGAAAAATTATTGAGAGCAACAAGTGAAAAATGACAAATAACATACAAGGGAACCCCCATAAGGTTAACAGCTGATTACTCAGCAGAAACTCTACAAGCCGGAAGGGAGTGGCATGATATATTTAAAGTGATGAAAGGGAAGAAACTACAACCAAGATTACTCTAACCGGCAAGGATCTCACTCAAGTTCGATGGAGAAATCAAAAGCTTTACAGACAAGCAAAAGCTAAGAGAATTCAGCACCACCAAACCAGCTCTACAACAAATGCTAAAGGAACTTCTCTAAGTGGAAACACAAGAGAAGAAAAGGACCTACAAAAACAAAAAGACTACTACAAGCAACTCTATGCCAATAAAATGGACAACCTGGAAGAAATTGACAAATTCTTAAAAAGGTATAACCTTCCAAGACTGAACCAGGAAGAAATAGAAAATATGAACAGACCAATCACAAGTAATGAAATTGAAACTGTGATGAAAGATCTTCCAAAAAACAAAAGTCCCGGACCAGATGGCTTCACAGGTGAATTCTATCAAACATTTAAAGAAGAGCTAACACCCATCCTTCTCAAACTCTTCCAAAATATTGCAGAGGAAGGAACACTCCCAAACTCATTCTATGAGGCCACCATCACCCTGCTACCAAAACCAGACAGAGATACTACAAAATAAAGAAAATTACAGACCAATATCACTGATGAATATAGATGCATAAATCCTCAACGAAATACTAGCTAACAGAATCCAAAAAAACATTAAAAAGATCATACACCATGATAAAGTGGGATTTATCCCAGGGATGCAAGGATTCTTCAATATATGCAAATCAATCAATGTGATACACCATATTAACAAATTGAAGAAGGAAAACCATATGATCACCTCAATAGAGGCAGAAAAAGCTTTTGAAAAAATTCAACACCCATTTATCATAAAAACTCTCAAGAATGTGGACATAGTGGGAAGCTACCTCAACATAATAAAGGCCATATATGAAAAACCCACAGCAAACATCATTCTCAATGGTGAAAAACTGAAAGCATTTCCTCTAAGATCAGGAACAAGACAAGGATGTCCACTCTTGCCACAATTATTCAACATAGTTTTCAAGTCCCAGCCACAGCAGTCAGAGAAGAAACAGAAATAAAAGGAATCCAAATTGGAAAAGAAGAGTAAAACTGTCATTGTTTGCACATGACATGATACTATTCATATAGAATTCTAAATATGCCACCAGAAAACTACTAGAGCTAATCCATGAATTTGGTAAAGTTGCAGGATACAAAATTAATGCACAGCAATCTCTTGCATTCCTATACACTAATGATGAAAAATCTGAAAGAGAAATTAAGGAAACACTCCTATTTACCACTGCAACATAAAGAATAAAATACCTAGGAATAAACCTACCTAGGGAGACAAAAGAACTGTAGGCAGAAAACTATAAGACACTGATGAAAGAAATTAAAGATGATACAAACAGATGGAGAGATATACCATGTTTTTGCATTGGAAGAATCAATATTGTGAAAATGACTATACTACTCAAAGCAACCTACAGATTCAATGCTATCCCTATCAAATTACCAATGTCATTTTTTACAGAAGTAGAGCAAAAAATCTTAAAATTTGTATGGAGACACAAAAAACCCCGAATAGCCAAAGCAGTCTTGAGGGAAAATAACGGAGCTGGAGGAATCAGGCTCCCTGACATCAGACTATACTACAGAGCTACAGTAATCAAGACAATATGGTACTGGCACAAAAACAGAATTATAGATCAATGGAACAGGATAGAAAGCCTGGAGATAAACCCACACACCTATGGTCAACTAATCTATGCCCAAGGAGGCAGGGATATGTAATGGAGACAAGACAGCCCCTTCAATAAGTGGTGCTGGGAAAACTGGACAGGTACATGTAAAAGAATGAAATTAGAACACTCCCTAACACCATACACAAAAATAAACTCAAAATGGATTAGAGACCTAAATGTAAGACCGGACACTATAAAACTCTGAGAGGAAAACATAGGCAGAACACTCTTTGACATAAGTCACAGCAAGATCTTTTTTGACTCACCTCCTAGAGTAATGGAAATAAAAACAAAAATAAACAAATGGGACCTAATGAAACTTAAAGCTTTTGCAAAGCAAAGGAAACTACAAACAAGACAAAAAGACAACCCTCAGAATGGGAGAAAATATTTGCAAACGAATTAATGGACAAAGGATTAATTTCCAAAATATATAAACAGCTCATGCAGCTCAATTTTAGAAAAACAAACAACCCTATCAAAAAGTGGGCAGAAGACCTAAATAGACATTTCTTCACAGAAGACATACAGATGGTAAAAAACACATGAAAAGATGCTCAACATCACTAATTATTAGAGAAATGCAAATCAAAACTACAATGAGGTATCACCTCACACCAGTTAGAATGGGCATCATCAGAAAATCTACAAACAATAAATGCTGGAGAGGGCGTGTAGAAAGGGTATACCCTCTTGCACTGTTGGTGGGAATGTAAATTGATATAGCCACTATGGAAAACAGTATGGAGGTTCCTTAATAAACTAAAAATAGAAGTACCATATGATCCAGCAATCCCACTGCTGGGCATATACCCAGAGAAAGCCATAATTCAAAAAGACACATGCACCCCAATGTTCATTGCAGCACTATTTTCAATAGCCAGGTCATGGAAGCAACCTAAATGCCCATGGACAGATGAATGGATAAAGAAGATGTGGTACATATATACAATGGAATATTACTCCGCCATAAAAAGGAAAGAAAATGGGTCATTTGTAGAGACATGGATGGATCTAGAGACTGTCATACAAAGTGAAGGTAGTCAGAAAAAGAAAAACAAATATTGTATATCAACACATATATGTGGAACCTATAAAAACAGTACAGATAAACCGGTTTGCAGGGCAGAAATAGAGACACAGATGTAGAGAACAAACGTATGGACACCGAGAGTGGAAAGTGGCGGGGGGTGTGTGTGTGTGATGAATTGGGAGATTGGGATTGACATATATACACTAATATGTATAAAATGGATAACTAATAAGAACACGCTGTATAAAAATATAAATAAAATAAAATTCAAAAACAAACAAACAATATGCCACAGTTTACTTCTAGAAAACAAATAAAACTGCCTATTCCATCTAGCTGGTAGGAATCATATATGGTGTAATTATTCACAGGCAACAGTTTTGATTAGACTCTGAGTGTAAGAAACAGAATTATAAACACCAATCTCTAAAAAAAAAACAAACAGTCATTCCATTTTTAATCAAAGTGGGATGTTTATAAGTCTGAGATATGTATTCTTTCATTAAAGGATAATGAAAGGCTTTCTTTCCATTACAGAATATTGGGATATCTTACTTGTGTTATGACTAATTTAAGGGAATACTGATGTCTGATTCTCTTGATTTTCTTCAATTATCCTGTTATTATTACTCCACATAAAGAAGGATGTCAGTAGGAATAGGCAAAGCTAGTCTGGGCTCCTTACATACTTAGAAAGCCTGATTTCCTTAGTATTTCTCTTTTTTTCTTAACAGCTGACTCAACGGGTATAGACACAGACCTGCTACCAAAGCTGCCGGCCCTGGTAACACAGCTGGCTCCTGTCCATGGCCACCAATGCTGCTTTGTGCACCAGTGATGGGCAGAATTCTAAACCATCTTCTGCGTCTCTGAGTCCTCATTCCAGAGGCACAGTCCCAGCTTTGGCAGGCCTGAAGTCCTGTGCTCCTTCTAGCTGGCAGAACTCAGGGAAAACAAAAGTAGGCATTTCTATTTGGGAATCTAAGAGGAACAGGGCTGTCTCACCCACCCACCTTCAAAAATGATGGATTCCCCCAAATTCAGGAAAAGGATCCATATGCTAGACAGCCCAAATTGTGACAAATGTCTACTACAGACATGATAAAATGTTAACAACTTTAATAGACACAGACTCCTGCCACCTGTCATGAGATGTGGGCTGTTATCAGAGGGAGAAAACCTGGAAGAAGATTATAGGGGAAAAGATTTTCTACTCATGCCCTCGGGTTTCATGTCCATAAAATCCCCGAAGACTCTACCAGGCAAACCAGGCTTTGTCTTCTCCATTCAATGCCAGGACCTCAGGATAAAGCTACTAAAAGTGGTAGGGAATAGTCCCAGTGATGACAGTCATTCCCAGCACTGTCTAAAAGAACTTTCTGTGATGATGCAAATGTTCTATGTGTTGTCTGGTATGCAGCCTCTAGCCACATGTGGCCACTGAGCACTGAAATTGTTGCTAGTGTGAATGATGAACTCAATTTTTAATCTTCTTAATTTAAATTTAGATTTCAATAACCACATGTGACTACTGGCTATCACAGTGGACACTGCAGGTCTACCCTTCCTGGTAGTGTTGAACCAATCCAGTGTATAAGAAAGGAGACTGAAGTCTTTTAGAAGGAAGTTGCTTCATTGCCCTCAGCAATCCAATCTAATATCATAAAAAAATATGTGTGGGTATTTCTTTCCTGTAACTGTTTAAAACATTCTGGCTCTGTCTTGGCTGGATCATGGGTTCAATTCTAACCTGATTTAAATAACCTCACAAAGCTCTAGAGCAACAATTCTAAATCCTGATTATGAGAACCCATATTTTTATTTCATTGAAGTACAGTTGATTTACAATGTTGTGTTAATTTCTGCTGTACAGCAAAGTGATTCAGTTACACATGTATATATTCTTTTTCATATTCTTTTCCATTATGGTTTATCACAGGATATTGAATATAGTTCCCTGTGCTATACAGTAGGACCTTGTTGTTTATCCATCCTATATGTAATAGTTTGCATCTGCTAATCCCAATACTTCCTTCCCCCTCCCCTCCTCCCCCTTGGCAACCACAAGTCTGTTCTCTGTGTCTGTCAGTCTGTTCCTCTTTTGTAGATAGGTTCATTTATATTGTATTTTAGATTGTACATATAAATGATATAATATAGTATTTGTCTTTCTCTTTCTGATTTACTTTGCTTGGTATGATAATCTCTAGGTCCATCCACATTGCTGCAAATGACATTATTTCATTCTTTTTTTATGGCTGAGTAATATTCTATTGTATATATGTACCACATCTTCTTTACCCATTCATCTGTCGATGGACATTTAGGTTGTCTTAGCTATTGTAAATAGTGCTGCTATGAACATAGGAGTGCGTGTATCTTTTCAAATTATAGTCTTGTCTGGGTTTATGCCCAGCAGTGGGATTGCTGGATCATATGGCAACTCTATTTTTTGTTTTTTGGGTAACCTCCATACTGTTTTCCATAGTGGCTGTATCAACTTACATTCCCATCAACAGTGCAAGAGGGTTCCCTTTTTTCCACACCTTCTCCAGTATTTATTATTTGTAGACTTTTTAATGATGATCATTCTAACCTGTGTGAGGTGGTGAGGACCCATTTTTAAAGTCAAAATGAGTTATTAACTGTTTACAATAGTTGTGCTTTACCTCCTGTTAAGAAAATCTACTATAGTAAAGAGCTCCTCTTAATTCAATAGCACTTATATTCATGTATATGTCCTCATAACAGCAGCAACTATATAGGGTTTTCAAATAATCATACACATAAACACAGGATACATCATTTATTTAATATATGAGCAATCCTTGATATTATCATGGATTCTAGGACCTCTTACAATCTCCCACTGCCTCCTGGGCTCTGTGCACACAGGTTAGGAACCCTCTTTTAAAGACCATGTTCCCAAGTATCCACCAGATATGTGATATATGTTGTACGATGTAGGTCTTTGTTCACAAGAGGGAGTTTGGATTGGTATTAGAGAAATGAGAAAATGCAACTTTTCTAAAGCTTGGAAGTCAAATTTTTTCAATGTATATCTGGTAGCAGATGTACAATATAAATTATTTATGCTGCAGTGAAGCCCAATTATCATTCTAGCTGCGAAGATCAAGGTCTAACAATTTGGATTTCCTAAAAGTGTACTTTTATAACTCAACATTTATATAATGTTCATCAGTTCTCCGCCTGTGATTAACTCATGTTTCTCTGTGTCATCTTTGAAGCCAAAAATCTGAAGAAATAATTTCAGGAAAAAATAAAATAAAGCAAACATTTACTTAGTAACTCTGCAGTCACTTCATGTAAGTAATCTGCACAGAGCAGATTTCTGAAGTCCATTTGTGCAGCAAATTAGCTGCAATTTCTCCATTTAATATCTCTATTTACAAATACACCCCTGTAGTATTTATGTCCAAATGCTGAGTGTACACTGGTGTTTCAATTTATCTTAAATGGGACAAATATTTCATCTCAGTTTCACCTCCTCTATTTCCAATTCAGAGATAAGAAAGCATGTTTGTTCTCCACCCCAGATTTCCAAAGATCTAGTCCATGTCATAATTCTCCCTTTTTGCTATCTAGAGGTAGGTGGTGTTTTATAAGTGATATATGGGTAAGTAACTTTGGGAGCTCTGGCAGAGAGAACTGAGCCATCCCCTGGCTGGAGATGGCCATGAGCTGGACAAGGTCATTGAATGCTGGAGGTGAAAAGCCACTTTTATGAAGCTGACAGAAGAATGAAGACAGACCCCATCAGCTTCACAAATCTGTGATTATAAAATGGGGAAGAATGTTTCCACACCATAACTTCTCTGCCTAAAGATCTAAGAGCTAAACTCCTAAAATCTGAGAGGAGACTGGAGGGACACATTGAAGGATAGTGGTTCAAGGTCAAGTTTGACTGCTGGGATCTTGGAACATCCCAAAATCTCAGAGGTAATCCTGTGGTTTGGGGTGATGGCCACATCAGACCCACCACAGCACTTGTGTCTAGAGCTTTTCCAGCATCTATACAGACTTCTGGACACATCACTCTCATCGGAATCAAAGTCCCCAAGCATATCTTTCAGAACAGAAGAGCCAGCAGATGTTGGTCCATATGACAGAGTAAAAGTTACCAGGAAAACAAAGCAACTGCTAGGCTAGGAGCTCCATCCATGTAATTTAGTAATCTCTTAGAGACTCTGTGTAGATTACCAAAAGCCTCCATAAACCTAGAGTGGCCACGACCTTGTTATAGCTGATAAAGTATCAAGCAAATCACAATCCATGCTCTGAGAAAGAAATCTCATAGAAAAAATGGAAGATGTGACAACTTTGGCCACAGACCATTGTATATTTCCAAACTCTCTGGGCTTCCCGGAATGATGTCACCCACTGAAAAAATAGGAACATATTTCATGCACATAGGTTGAAATTGTCTATTTCAATAAAAAATATGCCTAGTGAGAGACATTCACTTATTACACATCACATGCATTGACTACTGTAGATAACAGCTATTCACTCAAAATAGTCATTCTTTAAAAAGCCTGGAAAACTCAATATTGAATTTAGAAAGCTGAATCTGAGGTTTTAATTCAACTTACAATGGCATGCATTAGCTGCCTAAAATTGGCTTCTCAATTAAATAGCTTGGGTTGTAATTTATTCAAGATAACAAAATTTTTTAAAAGTCATAATAAGCTAATTTTAAAAGCACAGACACCTACCCTTTTAAGAAAGATCATGTTTCAGGATTCCATAGCGTAGAGAAACCATCTTTTCCTGTGGGGAGAAAAGAAGAAAGACTATCCACTAATAACAGAAAGTAGCAAAGGTGAACTTTTAAGACCTGCTATAATTTCCTCATGTTACGGTTTCAGTTACAACATTCACAACTGCAATCTATCATCTTAGACTTAAAATATTTCTTAATTTCTACCTAAATGAAACATGTTAAAGACTTTGATTCCAAAGACTTGATTTCTGGGAATTCCTAGTTGTCCAGTGGTTAAGATTCCACACTTTCACTGCCTTGGGCCAGGGTTCAATCCCTGGTGTGGGAACTAAGATTCTGCAAGCCACGCAAAAAAAAAGACGATTTCTTAGGAGCAAATGGTAAAAATAAATGGGAATTTTTCAAAATTAGAATTTGAATATTCACTTCACATCTATCCCAATGTCATATCCTCAAACAGTTTAATTTCACGAAGTAAATGTATAAATAAAGAAGTAAATGTATAAAATTCCACTCCTGTTTCAATACTCCCAGTGGGAAATGATATGAGGAGATTGTTATAGCCTGTGCAGGTAACGTAATGTAACAGAATCATAAGCTACTATCTCCTTCTGTTAAAGCATTTTTTATTGTCCAGACCAATAAGCCATTTAAGGGCTCTGTTTTTCTTAGCTTAGACTTTTGAATTAAGAAAAACAGGAAAGGAAAAGAAAAAAGAAAAAAAGGAAAGCAAATCAAAATAGGATTCCTCAACCTAAAATATGACACAAATGAACTTTTATGAAACAGAAACAGACCCACAGTCATACAGAACAGAGTTGTGGTTGCCAAGGGGGAGGGTAGGATGGGGGGTGGATTGGGAGTTTGGGATTAGCAGATGCAAACTATTATATATACAATGGGTAAACAACAAGGTCCTACTGTATAGCACAGGGAACTAAATTCAGTATCCTGTGGTAAACCATAATGGAAAAGAATATGAAAAAGAATATATATATATATGTGTGTGTGTGTGTGTGTGTGTGTGTGTGTGTGTGTGTATAACTGAATCACTTTGCTGTATAGTAGAAATTAACACAACATTGTACATCAACTATACTTCAATAAATTTTTTAAAAGGATACCTCTAATTTTATTTTACATTTACTATTTACAATAAATAGTTGACATAAAAATCTATTAGTCAGTAATAAATACTAACTTTTCTATTCAAAATTACTTTTTGTTGTACATTAAGTTATTCTAATATTTTGACCTTATACACTCAAGCCCAAATTACAAAGGGAATGGTTTAATTTAATGCAAGTTAATCATCTACTACTATTAACGATTTCCACCAAATCTAAGTAAAACAGCTAATGAAATAATGTTCACAAGAATGTAATTCTGACTCTGACCCTGATGCGTTAGGTTCCATGTGAAAACTAATTTAACTTCCAGTGGGGGATGTGTAGATTCAGAAACAATGACCACGATTTCCGAACCAAAAGAGCTTCAACGATTTGAAATGACCACCAAGGCATAAATTCAAGGCAATCACAGCCCAGAGGACTCATACACACACACACACACACACACACACACACACACTTTCTCTCACACATACACACATTCTCTCTCTCTCACACACACACACACACACACACACAGAAACATTCAATGGGAACTCCTAGATTAGCCTGTGCTTTTTTAGGCTGCCCTTTCTTTTCAGACAATCAAAATCCTTTCTAAACTTTAAATAAGAAATTCTCCCAACGTCTTACCTTAAGGAGCATGAAACCTGCAACCACACCCATGCCTGCAAAGAGCCAAGGCTGAATACGACCCTTTTGGCTACATTTAGCTCCAGAACCTCTTTGCTTTAAAGCATCACCAATTCCCCACATGGAATCCCTAGATTAAACAAGCATCTGGGACCTCTTCTCTCCTGCTTCCTTAACTTAGACATCAGCCAGCATTACTCTCTCACTGCCAGTGTGGTACTAAGTGTCACAGCTGCCCATTCTAGTTTCTGAAATCGCAGTTGCAGATAAGTCCTGCTAACAAAAGAAAGCCAAGACAGATTGATGACTAATCTAGAAACATGGGTCAACATGCACACACTGAGCCAAACCCTAATCTCTGGCTTAGTAATTACTGGGATGGGGCTCCTTGCAGATCTTTAATTCATAACTGGCTGTCCAGAAAAAAATATGATATCTAGGATTTGTCTCCAAACAATCCAGTTGGGGTCGTAGATGGCAAGTGAGAGATGAAACAAAAGCAACCATGAGTTTTCTGTAGTTTAACCATGAACACATGAAGGTTCATTATAATATTTGCTCTACTTTTAAATTTAAAATTTTCCATGACGAAGAGTTAAAATGAATGATCACCCGACGAAACTCATGTGTGAAAATATAAGAGAGGAATACACAGACCATAAATACCATAACCTTGTTTTCCAAACACCCTTCACCAAAAATGTAAAATCTAGGGAAATAAGCAAAAAAAAAAAATTAATTGAATATCACACTAGGAAAAATGAACAGCCTGTAGTTATGGTTTTATAAATGAAGTAATAATGGCCTTAAAGCTTCCTTTCAATATTTCAAAAGCCAAATTAGAGGTATGTATTTAACTATAATAAAGCTTCTTTTTTTATTTTAAATATCTCTGATTTGAAATAAGTGATATCAACATAGAAACACTGGTTATCTCATGCTTGTCAGAAATTGTTGGTAGTTAATATGATTTTGATTAATATAAGTGGGAAAATGGATGACCTACAACTAATATCAACATGATCTGTGTCATGAACAAATATCCTATTAAACAAGAGATCTGAGAGGACACCATTTAAAAAAAAAAAAAGTAGCGTCCTTTATTGGTGCAAACTTTGGGACCACGGATATAAATCATCATATCTCCAAACCACTTATGCTACCTGAGAGATCTGTCACTGGGAATCAGACAAAATATGGGCACTTAATATATGAAAACCATTAATTTGGCCAGAATTTGGAAGAAACTAGAAGGGGTCATACAAGGCCAGAATCCAGCTTCCACAATAAACGGGGAAAGTCACATACCAAGTAAGATCATCCTCACAGCCTTGGAATTTGACTGACTGACCCTGCCAGTCACCACTACTGGAAATCTAATTCTGGACATAAGTTAAAAAGCTGATTTATGTCATGGTTTGGGGAAAGACCATGTGTCGAGATGTGCCACGCCTGCTTCAAAGATGAGCCAGGACAAGAACAAACTTTGGTTCCCTCTTACCAGAGTATTCACAAGACCCAACACTGAAAATCCTAACAAGGGATTTGATGATTTGAAAAAAAAAAGAAAAAAAAAAAGTCGTTGACGGTTTTCTGTTTTCTTTTTCAAGTTTTCCAGGCCTAAAACAACCTATTTCCTTTCCAGTAAAGAAACAATGCCAAATTCTGAAAAGGAAATTTGTCTGACTTAATGGATAAGCACATAAAAGCTGGAAAAGGGAGTATTAGGGGAAAACCAATACAACTTGGCCTTAGGAGGCAGGCCTCCAAATTTATTGGTAAAAAAGGACTGAGGGTCAGAGAAGGGAGTGTGGGGGTAATAATTACGAATGAGTTGCACGATGAAGGTCAGCTAAACAAAACTGAGTTTTTGTCAATTTGAAAATCACGGTTCCAGCAATTTACTACATGAGCTAAGAGAAACTTCCATTAGCTTACACCCACACTCACATATTTTTCATTCAAGCAGCCATAATTCGAGGCCTAGTTTTATTAAATTGGGAATAGTATAATACAGAGTCCTATGCATTTAATAAATATTTGTCAGATAAAAGAATGAATGAGGTGGTTACTTATACCACATCATGAAATCTAAATCAAAGGTCATTAGAAATGACAAAAATAAAATCCCCAGGTATGGTGGTCATGGCTATTTGTCTAACCAACATTCATAACCTTAATTTTCTTCTGGGGGGTGAGGCAATGTTTCAGGCTAAAATGGTCTGTTCCCCAGACACCCTTAGGAAAATGAAGGGGAAGCCACGTGACGCAGTTTTGACCAATAAGATGCAAGAAAGAAGGCTCTGAGAAAGTCTGCAATCAAGATATGAAGACAACCCCTTCCCACTTTCTTGGGAATAGCTTCTGGACAGTGCAGAGCCACCTCATCATCATGAGGACAAAAGCCAGATGATAAAGAGTGAAAACAGAAAGAGCCTGGTTCTCAGTGGCATTGCTGAGATGCTGCCCCTACCAAAATGTCTGGATTCCTAACCTCGCACTTCATGTTAGGTGTGACTTCTTTGAGTTTAAGCTGCTGTCTTCTATAATTCACAGGCAGAAATATTCTAGCAAACACCAGATATAATTTATCTTTCCCCCTGTGTTCTCAGAAGCTGCTTCTATTTCCAGTGACTGTGATGCTCCATATAACTGTCCAGTAACAGGGTTATGTAATCATCGCTTACCTTATCAACAGTTCCCACTTGTCAAGAGGATCCCTCACACTAAAATGCCAACAAGATTAAGGGCAGGCAGCCATCAGGAAAAGAGAGTAGTACTATTCCAATGATCAAGAAATGGAGGATCTTCTAACTTAAGACAGTCTTCAAAACATGTGTGCCTCAACAAAGAAGGAAAGGGAATATTTAGAGGTCTGGCTAAACTAAACATCAGAAATGAAACATCTCTGAGAAACAGAAAACAAGAATAGGAAGGAGGGCACCTCTTGAGGGCTTGAAGAGTATCCTGGTTCAGAGGCCGCTACTCTGTGCTTCTACGGGGCCTCAGCAATGTACCTCCTGTGGAAGGTAAAATTCTACAGTCACTTCTCTCTTAATTGTTGATGTCTTTTGATGGAACATAAACTCCCAGGGCTCAGGAAAGCTGGTGTGTAACAAGTACTGACAACCGCTGAATGAAGAAATGAGCAAAGCAACGTACAGATTCCTTTTCCAAGAGATTTTATGAAAAGCATGCAATCCCCCCAAAATAAAATCGAATCTGGGATCATGATTTTTCTAGAAATATAATGAGGTGTATGAACTGTTCAAGTGACCCAACATAACATATTTAATTCAAATGTCTACGAGAAGAAAAGAAAAGAAAAGGGGAAAGAACTACACTTAGGAAGAAACTATTTTAAGCCAGGTGATGTGTTAGGGGCTTTACACCCAGTATTTCATTAATCTCCACAACACACCCCCGCATCCCAGTTAGTCACTAGGGTCTCCCCTTTCAGACCAGGACAAGTTCAGAGGGAGCTAGGGAGCTAAACCAGGGTCACATACCCACTAAAAGGCAGACCTGATATTCAGACCCAGGAATGTCAGCTCTCACTTTTCTGCTTTATCATGCTGCTTCCTCACTTTGGTCTTTACTAAAACACTGTTTATAAATTGCATACGTTAGCTGATACAACATTCACGAGAACCTTCAGTTTATGGCCTCAAAACCATATATACAGGGTGAGGGTCCATTGTAACCTCAAGAACAATTACTTTTTGCCCATGTCACTAATCAGACATGCTTTGGCATGACACAGACACTAACCTCTAGCTCATTTGACAGCTGTAAGGAATTACAAAGGAGCTACATACCTACAGCATGTCCCCCCCCCAAAAAAAAAGTCACTATGTACTTATATGACCTAGAAATGATGCAAAATAAACCTATGTGCCAAGGGTTTCAGTTTCTCTTAGAAATCAACAGCCCTCCCCGCCCCACTCACGTATAGTAAACACACGCACGACAGCTTGCATGTATGTGCCTTGGAGATGCCGGTGGGTGGGCTTACAATAAAACCCACGGCATCTGTCCACACAAGATATCAGATCTACTGAAGCAGTTTAAAGTAAGAGACTCATTTGCACCAAAGGGGGAAAAAATCCACTGTTGAGGGAAAATAAAAAGGATGTATTTTGCAACAGATTGCTAACACTTTTCATTGAATAAATAATACCTCTTTGAAACTGATGAAAATTTAGTGGAAATATTTATCCAGTAAACATCTTAATGAAATAAATTGTTATGACTCCAAAGAAACCTAATTTAACAACTTCATAAATTCTCATGGAGAAGAAATAGACTCACCACCCCTGAAACATTTGGTAATCATTTTGCCACAATATGTGCACAGTCTGTCTATGCGCAGAGATGAAAAACTTATCTGTATTAGCCTAATCACAATCTTCTTTGCTCTGCTATTTCAGGTTAAGTCTTCCACCAATTTTTAAACAATACAGAGTATTTTGAAAGTCACCATTTCTATCAGGACAGCTATCTAATATCCATTTTTTTTTTAACCTGAAAAATGTGTTAGAAGCCAAACTTACTGTGGGATGGTTCTTATGTGATAAAACATGTTTCCATTTTTTCCTCCCCCTTTCTATTAGTTATCTATCATTTTCAAATGTTCCATACACAGATCTTTGGTGAAAAAAAAAAATTCATTAGTATAAGGACCCAGGGTCTTCTTCTAAATAATGGATGAATTATCTTTAGGAAGATAAGCTACTCTTTTTTTTTTTTTCAGCTAACCCATTTCAATACTTTCCCATGATAAAGAAAAAGTGTATTCTCAGTTAAATACCACTATTGCACACACAGTTTTTCCTCTACAAGGTTATTTTTCAAAGTGTTCAATCTTCACCAAAGGCTAATCATTTTCAAAGATGGGCCTTATAATAAAAGAAACGGGGTAAAGATACTTTTACCCCTTTGCTTAAAGATGCTTAAAGTAGATCTCTGTACACAACTTCTCCTTTTAAATCTCTTGCCGAAAACTCCAAGCTTTCTAGCAAATTCGGAATCCCTTCACGAATGCTTACTTTGCTTAAAGTACACCCAGAAAAATAGGCCAAAAGCATTCATATTCCCCCTTACACTTGACCCCACCAGCAGCCAGACACTGCCCCATTTACAGAAAAAAATATATCGAGGTTCACATTAAATTAACTGCCGTAAGAAGTTCCAGAGCTTGAACTAAGAAAAGGCTTAAACATTAAAATACCTCTTTTCTTAGGCACCAGTTCACTTTCCTTATTTCTTTTTTTTTTTTTTTGCATCTTAAAGTAGTTCATAACAACTGAGTAAGGCTCAAAAATTTACACGAAAATCTACAAATAAAGTTTGAGAAGTTATATTTAGCAGATTTCTGATGATACTGGACACAATCTTGGTGCAGCTTCCTAGCCATGAAAGGGAATTCTTATTAGTCTTTAACAGAAAAATAATTGAGCTGATTAAATATAGATCAAAGGAAGTTCTGTCATGAAAAGGCCAATTTTCTATAACTCGTGGGAAAAAATGTATCAATAAACAAGAAGCAATCTGGTGTTTCTCATTCTGGCCTATAATGGTTGTCTGTTTATGATTAGATTAAGAGCAAGCACTTTTGATGACTTTTTTGTACCTTTCAGTTATTCTCCAATATTTTTAGCATGATCATGTATTATTGTTACAAGCTCCAATGTTATTTCTTTAATCTTAGATATTACTGATATATAATCTCCTTTTTATTCACATAAATCACTACTGTGAAATAAATAATGCATGTTAATATATTTAGAAAATATATTGATAATTAAATTTATACCTTTAAAATAACTTCTTATCATACTGTCACCTATAGATTCTAGTACAAAACCATATTAAATGTTTTAAGGTTACCTTCTACTTCAAAATAAGCTAACTAATGAACTGATAAATACATTTTTATATTTATCTGTATCTGTGCCAAAAATTTAGAAAATTACCTGTTTCTTGTTCCAACCATTCTCCTTCATCTGTGCTATTCATTCTTTGCCAACTCTTAAAATCTATTTGGGGTGAACCCACTATATGTCAACTCTTTCTCTGACAGCTTTATCAGGACTATAAAAATATATATCTATGTTATATACCTATGCTATATACATGTTATATACACATACAGTATATAAACATATACACATATTACATACACATACATCTTTTATATATACATAAATGTATAAATATATATATGAACTGCACGGTTTAAAGATTTCCACCAGAGAAGCCTGTCAACCCAGTTTCAGGTTTTAGCTACCTTAGCCAACCTGACCAACTAGTTTGACTGAGTTAACAATAGTTTTGAATTTTTTTTCCACTTAAGTGACCAATTGTTTAACCAAATTAGTAAAGAGCACTGCAGATTAGAAACCTCATTCATCTTATTATTCTGGTCACCCCTACCTTCCCCAGAGACCAATAACCGCAAATCACCATGAGTCGATTCATTAAGTATTTATTTTGTACTTAGTATTTCTCATTACTGTGAAGGGAGAAGATTAGAGTGTGGAAGTTCACAAGTTCTAAACGTAACTGAAGGTATAAAGCTTCTCTGTGCATCTTGCCAGTTAAGCCAATAACTTTTAGATTCTCTTCAACAGAAGTTGGATGGAAAGTTTCCTATCATTTCAAATTTTCAGCTAAAGTCTCAATGCTAAAGGCAATAGATGATGAGTTCCGGTCACAGGACCAGACCACAGGACTTGCTACACATGGTCAAACCAGTCCAGAGGTCACCCCCAAAGTCTATGTATGAGAACTTGCATCGCAGAAGTCACTTTTTCAAAGAAAATTCTCGGGAACAGACAGTGGTTCCTTTTATTTTCCCTCTTGACCAGCTCAGATGAAGTGCCCAAAACAACACTTATACCTTGGGGTTCTCTGCAGTGAGGGAGGTTGATCATCTATGCCAAAACTCACAGCCTGCTCAGTGGCACATGTGTGAGGATGGAGCCCTCAAGCCTGGCGGATGCTGCCTGCAATCGTAGGGCAAGGCAACAGAGCCTCAGAGAAAGTGGAACTGAGTTTGATGGTGCTAACGTGACTTTTCCTGTGGACCAAGTGGATCCCATGGAGGTAATGAGGTTTGAGTGATCCTGATAGGTCTCTACCCAAGTGGACTGCCTGGACAGGCACTCAGGGATACTCCAGTGATACCACTGGAGGACAGGAGCTGCACGGCATAAGTGGTCACTCAGGAGTTGCACTGCCCACATCCAAAAATGGCATGGTAGAGATGGACCCTGCAGAAGATCTCCCAAGAACACATTAGGCTGCCTATGAGAAAGCACTGGCCATGAAAACAATAGCACCAGCTAACTGCTACAGCCTTGGCCCCTTTTCTGCCCCTGCCAACACTGGAGGAGCCAGAGACAGTGGGCAGAAAGAAGTACAGAAGGAGAAATGACCCTTCTTCCTTGTTGATGTTCATCACCAAGCTGAGGTTCAGGCCTGAGGATGGAAAAGGGGAGAAGCTATAAACTGGACAAGAGAGTGGAAATTTTATTTACATTGTACTACATTTTCTAATATTTTAAATTAGATTTTCCAACACTTTTAAAAGAAGAATAAAGCTATTTTCTGTTTGTGTCTTATTAAGAGTGACACATTCAACAAACCAGCTACACTAATAAGTATCCAACCTATTAAAGATTATTTTCATTAAGTTAAAAGAGAAAGAAAAGTAAGACTATATAGAAAATCAAAATGTAAATTTAATATAACTCTGAAGACATTAACTCAAGAATATAACCATATTAACAACTTTAAGTGTAAATGGAGGGGCTTCCCTGGTGGCACAGTAGTTAAGAATCTGCCTGCCAATGCAGGGGACACAGGTTCGAGTTCTGGTCCGGGAATATCCCACATGCCTTGGAGCAACTAAGCCCGTGCACCACAACTACTGAGCCTGTGCTCTAGAGCCCACGAGCCACAACTACTGAAGCTTGCATGCCACAACTACTGAAGCCTGTGCGCCTAGAGCCCGTGCTCCACAACAAGAGAAGCCACTGCAATGAGAAGCCCGTACACCATAACGAAGAGTAGCCCCCACTCACCGCAACTAAAGAAAGCCCACATACGGCAATGAAGACCCAAGGCAGCCGTAAAAAAATAAATAAATTTATAAAAAAATTAAAAAATATATATAAATGCACTAAACATTCCATTCAAATGGCAAAGATTGTCAGAATGGATAAAATAATAATCATAAAGCTAGAATCAACTATACCTCAACTATGCACTCTCTGCAAAGAAACAAACAGAAACACAGATAGATTAGGAAAAAAAAGCTACACCATGCATGCAAACACTAAGCATAAAACAGCTGAACTGGCCATATTAACATAAGACAGACTTCAACACAAGGGGGTGTTACTAGAGACAAAGACTAACACTTCATGATGATAAAACAGTAAATCTGAAAGAATGGTACAAGAGATAAGAAAAGTGAGACAGATGACTTGCTCAAGGTCACTTAGCTAAGAGAATGGTCACCTACAAGTCACTTCTCCCAATTCCTTTTTCAGAGCCTTTTTCATATAACCAGTGCCCCAAATCTGAGCTCATTTGACACGAAAGCAACCAGCCAACTTGGTCAAAACCATTAACTCATTAGCTACCCAGACACAGCCTTAGTCGGGGAAGTGGGGGAGTGCCACATGGAAGGGTAGAGGGGTGGGGGTGTGCCTGAGCTGGGTCTGGCTCCAGATTCAAGCACTGCAACTTGCTAGTTGTGTAGCCCTGAACAAATTACTTAAATGGGCCTCAGTCTCCTTATCTACAGAATGGGAATACCATCACCTCTCTCACGGGATTGATGGAAAAGACGATGAGGAAGAAGAGGACAGTAACTTACCCAGCTAATCAGTGACAAAGCTGGGACCCCACAATACACACTCACAACCATTTTGTTAAGCTGTCTCCCAGATGCATTATGCCCAATTGTAAGTACCTGGTGGAATGCGTGACCTTTACTAAGCACTTGAAAAATGTTGGTTCCCTTCCCAACACACTGATGCAATCTATACTTGAGAGTAAGTCTAGGAAGGTATTTTCTGTATGGGACCCTCAATTATAAAACACATTCTTTTCAATCTAGATACAATGTGTTTCAGATAATCACTTTTTCTTCTGCCATGTTAGCTTTGCCTAACTCTGTAAGGTCATATTGTCTAAGTGAGTAAAGCAGACAGGGTAGAAATTTCAATGATAATTTTATTCATATCACTTTTTACACTACAAAATGAGTCATTCAATGGACACAATTTAACACATTCCTCCAAAAAAAAAAAAAAAGTTTAAATGTATCATCTTGTTCAAAGAAGAAAGAGACATTCCTCCAGATGACCAGAGAGTCACAGCCTCAGGACCGTAAGGCCAACCTTCAGTTTGGTGAAAGATTATTCAAAAAAGGAACTCTTTCTCATAGGTAAGTCTGTACTGTATAAGGTGAATCCCAGTATAAAATGTTCAAGAAACTTGACAACTTTCTGGATTATTTTTATTACATAATTGAGCATGTTATAGGAGTAGGCATTTACAATCACACCGGGCTTCATGTTTTCAGATTCTAGGCAACTCTCCTAAACTCTCTTATAGTCAAGGTTATAATCAAGGTCAACATATTTTCCACCCAGGAAAGTGGATGTCAGCAAGGTAAACAGTTGCCCACAGTGGCGCCCCACAAACCACATGAAATTTAAAAGTAAGACAAAACTTGATAACTAATGTTAAAAAAATGCATCGCTTGGCTACCAATTTTAGAAACAGCAGAGTGCATACGAATCCAAAATAAGACATACAAAACCATCAAATAAGGAAGAGAAGTGGAAAAACAGTATGCGGTCAATGTCCACATCTTTCATACTCATTTTAGGAGACACTTAAGAACCTACTGTGTGTTAGGTCCTGCACAAATTTAATTTTAAAATTGAGAATAATTATGAACACTTGAAAGCACCAAAGGGCTCAAAATTAGTTTATTCAAATAAATTCAAATGAATTCATGTGGTCACGGAAACTTAATGCACATAAATGAGTCAAGACATCATATTATCTTGACCCTATTCTATGTTGTAGCTATGTCAGGTTCTGGGTAGAGTATTTTAAACAAAATATTGAATATATCATATCTAAACTACCAAATTTCTTCATGATTTAAGAAAATAGCACTAGATACTGTTTAAAAAGTACCAAATCCAGCAAAATACTACATTACACTTACTGAAAGTTCACATAATTTATTCTCCCCAAAAGAATATTAGAAAAGTACCAACTACCTAAAGAGAAATTAAAATATTTCCTGGACTACTCAAAAGTTAAGTTAGAAGAAGCAAAACTACTTTTATTTTGCTTAAAAAAACTTACCCCAGGACTGAGATTGATAGCAGAGAAATTCAATAATTACACATTGCCTATCAAATTGTAAGTTAGGCAATGATTCAAGTTCCTAATTATGGAAAGTTTAACGTGAAATGTTTCAACCATAAGATACCTTAAAGAAGGATGGGAAATTCACAGAGGAAAAATAGATGATGGATAGATATACAGGTAAACAGACAAAAGGAAATACATGATTTATCTAATCTTTTCCGGTAAACAAACTGACTCATGAAAGTTCAGAGAAAGCAAACACCCTGTAAACTAAGCCAAGTCGAGACAAAAATCATCTTTTGAAATTAGGAATATATGTTCCAATACCAAAATTATTATTCTGAAATGATAAAAGAGCAGATGTGTTTTTTATCATTATTCTAATTTGACCATTCTGTTTTCCTAAATATTATCAAGTTCATTCCTTTAAATAATTTATTTAACAGACTATATACGTGCTAAACATTGTGCTAGGTGAACGAGGAAACAGAAATAGGCAACCTCAGCCTAAGGAAGCTCTGTGTGTGTGTGTACGCGTGCACGTGCGTGTGTGTGTGTGTGTGCGTGTGTGTGTGTGTAGGGCTGGGACGCTGGAACTTAAACAAGTAAACAGACAGAGCACAGTGCCATGAGTGCTATGGAGACAGCATTCATAAAAAAAGAAAGGGTGGAATAATTCAAATCAGTTATATTATTTTGGTCTGTAATACTTTGTTTGGTTTCTATATCAGTAGGACTGCTTTCAGCTGCATGTAAAAGAAACCCCACTGTATTCCTCTGCTAGGGCTGCCGTAACAACAAAATACCAGACTAGGTGGCTTAAACAACAGAATTTATTTTTTTAACAGTTCTGAAGGCTGGAGGTCCAAGATCGAGGGTTGTTTTCTGGGAACATTCCTTGGCGTGAAGACAGCCACCTCCTCACCGCGTCCTCACACGGCCTTCCCTCTGTAGGTATGCACACACCCCTGCCTTCTCTCCTGCATCCTAACATCTCTGCTTATAAGGATACCAGTCAGACTGGATTAGATCTAAGAGCTTCATTTTAACCTTATTTATCTCTTTTAAGGCCTTATCTCCAAATACAGTCACATTCTGAGGTACTGAGGGGTAGGGCTTCAACCTATGAATTTTGGAGGGACACAGTTCAGTCCACAACAGCCATCAAAGTGACTTAACCAGGGTTTCCCTGGTGGCGCAGTGGTTGAGCGTCTGCCTGCTGATGCAGGGGACACGGGTTCATGCCACAGTCCAGGAAGATTCCACATGCCACTGAGCAGCTGGGCCCGTGAGCCATGGCCGCTGAGCCTGCACGTCCAGAACCTGTGCTCCGCAACGGGAGAGGCCACAACAGTGAGTCACTTACTTTTCTCAGTTAACAGGAAATTCACACGGAAGTTGATCAGGGTTGATAAAGCCACTCAAGTAAGGCATCCAGAAACTGGACACCTCCATTTCCTGTCCTGCCAACCTCAGTGTATGGTTCTCACTGTCACAACCACAAGACAGCAGCTACAAGTGTCCAGGAAGGAAAGGAAAGAATCAGGAGGAAGAAACCTACGTCTCCCTGGTCAGAACTGGGTGAGCCCTCCTGGCTGCAGGGAGGCCAAGGAGAGGAGTATCTTCAAGTAGACACATTGCTACCCTGAACCAAAAAAACAGCTCCAGCAGAAAGAAGGGAGAGAGAACTATGTCCCATGCACCTCACTGACCACAGATGCACCATGTAGACTTGGTTCTATACTACTGATCAACCTTGTGACCTTAAGTAAATGCTTTCATCATTCCATTCTCTGAGTATGGAGGGGTGGGAATGGTACCCAGACTGCAAAATCGCTGTGAGAATGAAATAGGGTTGCATGAATCAGAAAGCCCAGGGCACACTACCTAAGCCCTAATGGACCTGGGTCTGAGGCCTGGTCTTTAGGTATCCTGGGGAGTCACAAGATTCTAAAATATCACAGAGCACCCAGTCAAGACTCAAAAACACCAAGGAACTGACTCTATTTCTTTATTGTGTGACTTTTCATGTATTCCAGTCCACAGCGTGGCCAGAGAGCCTGCAGTCTCTGACTCTTGTGTGTGTGTGTGTGTTTGTCTGTGTGTGTGAATGCACACACATGTTTGCTGGGGGGAAGGGGGGGACTTCCTTTCTGATGGTCTTATACCTTTCATGAGGGTAGGAAGCACCAATTTACTAGTACTTGTGTTCCTTGCATCACATCCTTTCTCATCCTTTCGTAATCAAAAGGCTGCTTTCAGGAATTTCTCTTGGGATATTCTAGACCAGAAACCTATTTAGCAGTGAGGTATACCTTCCAGGGAATTTATGCCTTCACCTCTCCAACAAAGCTGGGAGAGCCTTACATGGAGGGGATGAAGAAGGAAAGGGAAGTTGTGTGTGTGTGTGTGTGTGAGAGAGAGAGATGACATACTTTAACTTCTGTAACAGGGGGTGTTTAGAAAATATTAACATAGATCAATAAACAGCAGTACAATCCTATAAAAATATGTCAATAATTACTAGTAGAAATAGCAAAAAAGTTGAAAGTGGTTCCCACTGGAGTTGCGGTGGGGGAACAGGACTGCAGACCAGGCAAGGGAGTGTAGTTTTTACTAAAGCCTTTTAGTATTAGTTGAATATTTAAAACTTACATGCAAATATTGGATAAAAATCAGGTATACATTATAACTTTTCAAAATATATTGTACATATACTTCAATTAAAAAAACTTAAAAAAAAAAAAAAAGAAAGGTGGGACAGCCTTGGTTTGATAAACAGTGGAACTTTTCCAGAAGGTTTTTCAAACATTTGCTGCTCTAAATTGAGGAGTGGGTTCCTTCTGGTTGTCAACCTTGATGTAAAATCTGTTGGTCCGTCATGTTTATAAATTCAAGCTGAGAAAATAAAAATTAACATGTGACAGAACGGTTCAAGAGAGCTTGGTTCAAGCAGAGTCACTTTCAGGATAGGTATTAATACCCAAATCATCTGTGCTTTTAAATTTCCTCCTTTTCCTCTGATAGCTGCACAAAAAAATCTCTGTGTGGGCTTCCCTGGTGGCACAGTGGTTGAGAGTCTGCCTGCCAATGCAGGGGACACAGGTTCGAGCCTTGGTCTGGGAAGATCCCACATGCCACAGAGCGACTAGGCCCGTGAGCCACAGTTACTGAGCCTGCGTGTCTGGAGCCTGTCTCCACAACAAGAGAGGCCACGATAGTGAGAAGCCCGCACACCGCGATGAAGAGTGGCCCCCACTTGCTGCAACTAGAGAAAGCCCTCTCACAGAGACGAAGATCCAACACAGCCATAAAAGAATAAACAAATAAATAAAACTAAAAAAAAAAAAAGAATGATCCATGCTTTAAAAAAAAAAAAAATCTCTGTGTGTTACTTATGACAGATGGGAGAGGAACTTTACCCAGTTACTTTTAAAGTCTTTCAAAGGGAATGAAAAATGGACAGAATGAGGCCAGACTTGAGATTCTCAGAGGGCCTCACAGGTCCAAAAAGGCTCTAAATAAAAATTCATCTGTATTTCCACAGGGCTATCGTAAAAATGTTTCCCATCAGCTGCAATAACTAAACTGTCACTCTTCTAAATGTTGTCTCCATTCAAATCTGAAAAATCATATATCTAATAATTAACATACTTAGCTAGCACTTTTTCAACACAAAGCTAAAAAAATTTTCTAAATCCCAAAAAGATGCCAATTGTGAAGAAGGAACCTCATAAACGCTACTGACACCACAGGCTTGCGGAGGGGAGAACGTGAAGACTGTCAAAGCCACACTTTTCATAAGATTCAAACCGATGTCCTGAATAATGAGTTCCTTCCTGATTTGGAAAAGATGCTCTTCTAAAAACAACATTCAGCAGAATATTTTCCTTCAATTAAGTAACAGCTCTCTTGCTTTCTCTCTTTGGCACTGGTTCATTCACAGGTCATTTGGAAAATAAAATGCTACAAGAAAATAAATACAAAGCATTTCAGATTACCAAGAGACCTACTTAATAAAAATAATCTGATTAAATAAATGTTTTTTTCCTCTAAGTTTTCAGCCAAGTTTGAAATAAGAGAACTTCTCTGATTTTGGGTCTAACACACTGTAAGAAAATTAAGCATAACTTGATTAAAATCAAACCCATAAAATAGAAAAAAACTATATGAGAGTGTACCACAAGGAATAAGTGACAAACTATCTTCAGGGAAGTGTCTCCTCTGGTTCTAGTACACTAAGAAATTGAAATATCCGAATCCCTGTTAGCAGAAATCATGAATACAGACTTTTCAAGTTACTGATCATCTTTCCAAATGAATTGTTGTGGTACTTCTCAGCAACCAGTGTAAACAATAATGGAATACTTTTTACCCTCTGTAATAAGTCTGCAGATGACTTCAATTTATTAAACGTGGCACCTCTTCTGCTTATTCATCAGATTGGTTTCCTAACTTGGCAATAATGGCGGTTCATTATTCATTCATTGAACAGATGCTGAATTAGTCTCTAATATGCAGATTCTTCCCTTCCCCAAGAAAGTCATGCTATGGCTAAAATTTGCAAACCATTCAACAGAAGATCTGAGGGCGGGGCACCAACCTAGAGCTGAAATCAGTGAAGGCTTTGAGGAAAAAATGGCAACTGTGCGAGGTGTGTAAGGGCCTGTGGGATTCGCCAGTTGAAGAATGGGGTTTAGTGCAAAGTCAGCACAAGCACTGTGGCCACAGACTTTATGTTCCTGGGATTTTAATATAGCTCAGTATTGTTGACCCAAACAAAGGTGTTAAAACTTCACTGCAGAGGTTTAGCCATGGATGGTTTGTATTTGGCAAATTAGGGGAATAAAGTTAAGTCCTGAAAGCAACAGGGCACTGTAAAAGCATTTTAGAGGTAATGCTATAATAAGATTTGCTGTGTGCGAATGACTTTAGCTGAGTATAGAGACTGGAGTAAAGGGGTAAAAACGTAAACTTATAAAGTAGTTGTTTATTTGTCTCTCTCCTCCAGGGAACTGCAAACCCCTGAGGGCAGGAGCTGCAGCTTGCTCACTGTTACAGTACCTGATACTCACTTAATAGCTAATAGAAAACATAAAACATTGAATGAATGAGAGAGAAGGCAATAGGAAATTGATTGAAAGGTTATTGTAACAACCAAGGCATGAAAGTTGAGGACAGAAACTTAGGTAGCATCAATAAGAATAGAGGAATGGATAGAAATTCAAGATATTAATGGCAAACTCAAATAATTGGTGACTGTTGGATTCACGAAGATTTAGAACCTAAGATGAGACATAGATCTGGAGTGAAGTTGAGGACTTCTGTTTTGGGCACACTGATTTGAAAGTAGCCATAAGACTTCAATGTCAAGATCTCCAGCAGACAATGGGATATAACTGAAGCTCAGACAAGTTAGGGATATGGGAGTCATCAGTGAATAAGTGGTTGTAAAAAAGGTAGAAGTGGGTGAGTTGTCTTGCACTGAAAGAATATGTACCATAAGAAGAGTCGAGAGCAATTCAGAGACCTCCAGAGGATACCATTTTAAGGGCTGGGTGGTGGAAGAGGTGCTCAAGAAGGCCTGCCTCTGATATATGAAAACAGTATTGAATGGCCAAGCAAGGCCTAGGAATCAGGAACTTCAGGAATCTACAAGGGTAACAGCAAAAATGAATTCATCTAGTGCAATTCCTTCAGAGTGAAGGGATGCGACTTTCCCATTCACCAACTTGGGGAATTTGCACAGCAGCAGTTGTTAATAGTGTCTTGGTTTTTTGTACCATAAAATGTGGAGGGAAGAAGAGATGAATTCTGTCATTCCTTCCAGCAGTCTGACTTTATGATTCTAACCAATTCATTGCTTGTTCATTCAGGACAAGTACACAAACTAAACAGAGTCCAGAGCCCAGAGTCTTCACCTTTTCAAACGACAGCACCAAGAAAACAAGGGAACAGATGAGCCTGAAATCTCAGAGTCTCACTGTCATGCTGAACAATGGGAAAATACAGCTTGTTCATTTCTCCTCAGTGATGCTAATGATTCAGTTACATTGACTTCTTTGAAGGAAAATTACTGTTAATAACCTTAATTTCCTCCTTGTCTCTTTCCCCAGGTACCTGACATTTTAGATAAAATGTTTTCATAAAATATTAAAAGCAAAGGAATTATATCTTAGGTATCTAACTCCATGTTGTTCATGGACTTTATGAATCCCTTCTGTCTCTTCTTTCTAGAGCCTACACTTTTGGTTCTTCAGGTAAATACATAAAGTTTCCCATTCTGCTCATCTCCCAAGAAGCACAATCCATTCCAAGTGGAAAAAAAAAAAAAAAAAAACAATTAAGTGTTACTCTAAGGCCCACCACACATCTTAGTGATATCAGCCATGTGATGCTATGGGACATTCCCAACTTCCATTTAAATTTAGTCCTCATGGCTACAGTTTTCTTTTCTTTGGCCACAAAACCAGACCACAGGCTTTCCAGCCTGGCCTGACCCACGCACACCTCTGCTCTAGAACAGCAGGCAGGTAGAGCGTGCAGTTTGCCAGCCCAGACCCATTCACCATCCTTGTTCACTCCTGCCTCTTTGCTCCTGCCCTCTAGTTTCTATCTGAATCAGCTAATGGAAGGCACCAGCCAGAGCCTAGGGGACAAGAGGAGAGTGATGTAGTTATATTTATTCCCCTGCCATCTTCCCGCAGGGACATTACAGGTTGATTGTGTCCCTCTACAACAGGATACATCTCTTGTAGGACAGCTTTTCTTGCCCCTTTACTTAGAGTAGGAAAGCTCCCCATCATTGCTAAGTCCCTCTTCAGCCCTCACCCTGGTTGTGGTTTTGTTCCCTACATCTGCCCATACCTCCTGAAGGGTCTCCTTATGAAGCCTTCTTCAAAGGACTCAGTCTACACCCACCATCTGTTCCCTGGCAGGCCCTGAATGACACAAGATTAAAGAGTGACCAGGTGGGGCCCTCCACTGCGGCTTTCAGAGGTATCATCAAAGGAAATTGTCTGTAAATTGTAAAATGCTATGACATTTCCATGAACAAAACCTAGTACAGACTTTCCTGAATATGCAAGGTTTTAATGCCAAGGAAACATGACTGAATCCTACCATATTTCTACAATTCACTGTGTGTTATAAAAATAAACACGCAGAAAGCATACAATCAGAATCCAAATATCATTGCCAACCTCACCAGATTTTTTCTTAAAAATGGGTATCTGGAGAAACAGATGAAAGAACTGAATTCATCTTTGAAAACAGAAACAATATTTCATTTCCTGCTATTTATCCACATCGAGATTTACTAACTCTGATAATATGATACTTTAGGGTGATTCCAAGTCTTTCAAGGGATGTCATAAAATTCTAAAAATTAACTAATAATTCACTTCATATTATTGAAAACAACTATAATTATTGAAGTTAACTTCTGAAAGAAGTTGAGAATCGGTGACCTAGATTTTCTGTATTTTTCCTAATGTCTCTAAATGAAAATACAGTGTAGTTTCTAATTTATACAGCCCTTTGTCTATATATCACTTCTAACTAGCATGGAAATTCACTTCAGGTATCTATTAAATAATAAAACTCAATAAAATAAATTTATCTCTGAATCTTCTAATTCTCAAAGTAGAAAGTAGAAGGTAAAAGAGATTCTTAAATAATTAAGTACTTGAAAGTCTAAAGCTATAAATACACCTGGATAGAATTTTTAGCAATGAAATTAATTTGATTCTCCCAGGTCAATATCAACCTCTGTTGTCTGTGCAGCACCTCACTTTTTTGACCATATATTCAAGGGTGTTTATGACATGTCCCTGGTCTGAGGAATTTAGAGGTTCACAGCTAACCAAATTGATCAGAATATAGATTTTCAACTCAGATTCTACTCAATATCTCTTTACTAACAACTTTTTTAATTGGCCTATTAATTGGTAAATTATTTTTGATTAAGTATTGTAACTTCAAGGAATTTTAAGGACATAGACTATTTCTAAAGTCATTTCCTGGTGTACTGTATATAACTGAGATCCAACTGAACTAGTAAAGCAATGAAACAATGTGGGGCATGCTTCAATTAGACACCATATTCATAATTTGAGGTTCCACGAGATAGAAATTCCATGCAGACTTTGTTAAAGGCAATTTGGCAGTGCTCTCTCAAAATGTAAAATGTGCATACCTTTTTGACCAAATAGTTCTATTTCTAGGAATTTATCTACAAGAAATTCTCACACATGTGCTTGAAGACAGGTACAAAGATCTTCAGTCTTTCAGTTTGCAACAGTGATAACAGGAGAATGGTTAAAATAAAACATCGTACACCCATAGTTTATTTATGGTACTACTAGAGTTTATGTAATGTTAGAAAGAAAAATATAACTAGTATATGGACATGGAAAGATCACCACAACATACACTAAGTGGCAAGTAAGCAAGTCGCAGAAAAACATACACAGTACGATCCAGTTTATGTAGTAAGAAAAAGGCATGTATATGTACTTATATATGTAAATGCATAGAAAAAGAAGAGAGAGGTGCTCTAAACTGTTGCCAATGGTTATATCTGGGTATGGGTGTAGGTGGGAAAGGTTGTTTTACATTTTGTTTCTGTGCTTCTGCATTATCACTGCAATTGGAACATATTAATGTATCACATCCATCATTTTAAAAACCAATGAAGACAAAAAATTAATAGAAATTCTAGAGGGGGCTCTGGTGATTTATCCAGTGATAGTGCATCAGCAGACATCCTATCTCAAAGGACTTCAGTTTCATTTGATACATTGGGATTCCTCCTTTAAGAGCCAAAAGGAAAATGAGGGCTGTTAAATAGACTGCACGTTGAAACACCGACCTGCAGAAACAGATCTACATTCTGTGTGCCCAGGACAAAGCCAGCAACTACCAAATAGCAGGGGGCACATTTTGTGACTGGTTAGAGTTCAGATCAGTGATGTACACAAGAGACCCTCCATGTCCCCATAAATGGAGTCACGCATTTCTCCACAGTTAGGTGGTCTTATTTCAAAGGAGCCCGCGAAATAGGAGACAAAGCCCTGGCCTTCCTCCTTCAACTCCGCAGACTTGCTAACATCTTAGAAAAATGAGGGAGGGGAAAAACAGGCAGAAATTCAGACTCTGAAACTAACGTCCACTGGAAACAAATGGCCATAACCACCTTTGTAAGAAATTTAACAGGGGGAAGAAAAGAAAAGCATGAATAAAGAAGGCACCATGCTTACTTAATCAAGACAACACTAGTTCACAAGGTTTCCAAGCACTTATACTTGACAAAGCTCAAAGTGGGAGCTCATGAGCCGAATATGTTCCACAAACGTGTTTTGTTTGGCCAGCTCATGGGCTGACATGTTTGTTTCTACTGTAATTATTTCTAAAGTTTTTGCAATGATATCTCACGCTTTAAAGAAATCTGTATTTCATGCTTCTCTTGAAAACGGAGAAGTGCTGGCAACCCTGAGCCCCATGCCCACCTGGCAGAAATCTAATAGACCTGGCCTCCGGGAAGGGTCAGGGCAGAGCTCCCGATGCACACGGCCTCCCCATCCGCTAAGGGAGCTGACACCTGGGCAGCCCCATGATGCTTACCTGGCCCTCAGAGGAATCAGAGTGGGTCACACCTGATTGAAACCATGAGGAACCTCACCCAGGAAGAGCTGGCCCTTCAGAAAACTAAATTAGTTTTTAGCCTACCCTGGAGCAGCATTTAGTAACCTCCCTCTCAGACTTCTGCCCCATGTATCTGCGGAAACAAAAGCATCTAGGATTAGATAAGGGCACGTGGTTTTATCTTCAACTTCCCATTTCAATTCCGTGGTCAAGGCAGGGTTGCCAGAAGCTTCTCTGTCATACCTCAGCCCCGTCACTTAAAATAATGGTCTCAAAAGTTTTCACTGTAGCAAACCTCTTGGCAGCATGTACCTGAGTGGCAGGTAACACAGCACAGTGGTTAGAAGTTGGAGTTCTGGTGTCAGCCTACATGGGTTTGACTTCCCATCTCTAACTTTCCCTCCCAGCCTCAGTTTCCCCATATGTAAAATGGAGATACTATTAGGAACCGCCAAGAAAAGCTGTAGGGAGAGTTAAATAAAGTGGCACATTTTAAGAGCTTAACCTACATCTGTGGTTTTGTTACTGTTGTCGCCATCAGCATGCCCATGGAAGCCCGTGGGGAAACAGGAGTCATGACACCTCCCCGTAAACATCACAGATCCCCAAATTATTCTGGCAGATGCCCCTCTCCTTCCAGGCCTAACTGGCTTCATATGGTCTTTTTTCAAAGCCTGGCTGGGAGACACAGATGCCCTGGGGATAGCTTCCAGCTCACTGAGTTCTTTGAAACCCCCCACTCACAGAACTTCGAGGCAGTTAGGGCTGAGTTAACATGAGGCCCCTCTGTCCAACTGCAGTCACAGAGTCAGGCAAGTCCAGAGGAAGATCTGGCATTCACAGTAGCCCTAAAAGGAACTAGAACTTCTGTGTTAGTAGAGGGGCAGGGCAAGTGTCCCTTGTTAAAAGTTTTATAGGAATTGGCACAGCCTGCTTTGTATGGATAGGCCACTGGCCTTTGCCCCCTATGGAGGAGGAGAACAAGGGGGTGAATAGTCATACTGGTAGCCAAGAGCATTTGTAGCAATAGCAGCAGTAACACAACAGCTGGCATCATTCACACTACACTGCAGGGCAATTTTGCCTTATAGTGTTGTTCTCCTCATTTACAGATGGGGCAACAGACACTCAAGAGTCACATACTAACACATGACATAGCCAGGATTCAAGCTTGGGTCCACCTGATTCCAACACCCGAAGGTCACAGCAACCTTACACTGTTGAAAGCAAACCCCAACTTACCGCTCCCCCCCCGCCGCCAGCTGCCTCCAAGAGGAAGCATCTCGAGAGCAGTGGTCCTTTAACTTGAGTGGGTCGCAGACCCCCCTTCAATGTAATGAATCCTACAGACCCTTCTCAGCAAAATATTTTGAAATGTATAAAATTAAGTACAGAAGAAACCAATTATATTGAAATATACTTACCAAAAAAAAAGAAAATTAAGGCACACATAGTAATGTACGTGCTTCTTTTTACAACCCATTAAATGCCAAGACTCATCAGTGACTCTAATACCTGCCCTAATTGTCATTTGGAAGTAAGTGAAAATAAAGATGTATTTGCCAGCTAGATGGACCTACCAAATGCCATCATTAGGCGATTAGAGGGTGGTCCTGAGGTGAAGAGCTCCTGTCCTGGGGGAGACAGCAAAGATGTCAAGTGTAAATCTAGTGGTCTGTGTTCTCTTCTCTCTGAATGAGCTGCTTATAATTAGTTTCTTTGCGTTACTGTCTTCCTCCTGCTCTGAGGAAATGGCTACTTCATTCATATCAGGGAGCCAACCACCTCCTCTAATTGTTCAGGAGGAGAAGAATGCTATAACAAGGGCACTACATCTTAAAGCAATGATTTGACTGCCCCCAGGGTGGCTCGGTGGACAGAGGTGGAATTTCCTAGCCCTCTGCACACCAAAGGATTAGGGGACAAGGGCCCTAAAGGAGACTCCTGGTCAAGGGGATAAGATAACACTATCTTGCAGTCACATGGTATGCGACCTTCTCACTGAAGGTTTTCTAGGTAGTAGGCAAAGGGGTGTGCAGAGAAAAACCGTCTTCTGATTTATGTCCCTTTCATCTATTTTTGATTCCGCAAAGAAAAGGAAAGTAGGTGGAGTTCACACAGAGAAAACAGAACCTCTGCTGGCCCTTCATCCTCTTGAACATAAGGATCTCCCAGTGACTCTGGGGTGAATTTTAAAAACAGGCTTCATTCCAGTAAGGACAATGCAAACTTCTCACTCATCTACTTGGTGATGCATTTTCACCCACCTCTCCTTCCCCGGGGGTGAAGTAAACCCATTTATATATCTGGTGAGCTAAAGAGTCCCAGCCTGTGAATGCGCAAAACCTTATCTCTTTCTAAGGCATAACTAGATAAGTAATATTACACCTTGAGGAAGTATTTCTACTTCCAAGGAGGAGGCTTGATCAAAAGAAAAACTATGAAACAGAAAAACAAATATTGAAGAATGAAAAGAATGACCTACACAGGGTTATTATAGTTCCTAAATATTACAGAGAAATAGAAGAGTGCAGAATGGACAGTACTGAGAATTACTGAGTGTCCTCACAGATAGTAAAACCACAGAAACTCAGCGATGAAGAGTTGTATTGATTTCCTGATAGGTGGGTAAGTCTTTTTGGCAGGCACTAATAAGACACACAAATTCACATTACATGGTGAACAGCAACTATTTTAGAAACTTCAATCTGGACATGAAATATACTAACTGTGATCATTAAAGCGTTTCCATTAGTCCTTGACCTCATTCTGCATATCAAACACACAAGTTCTTGGTTTTACAGGACTCACTGTGATAGATGGCTTATTAAAGACCTGGGTCCTTCGTGCTAATAAACACGCTGTTTCATCCTTACTTTACGAGTGGTCACAAACGACGAAAATTCAGTCACAGTCTGCAAAATAAGTTTAAGTTTCAAAGAATATTTTTTACCTCCCCCAAAATACTTGAGCTCACTATTAAAGACATTTGTGGAGAATGTAAGAAATACATAATCTTTCTTTCCTGTGACTATATTACATAAGGGCTGTGATCCACAAAGATCAAATTTATTCTCAACACAAGGTTTTTAAAGTAAAAAATAAACTCGGCAACTAATTACTAATGTATTTTTTAAAAAATAATCCACAGAAATAATTGATAGAATGAAGGAATTAGATAATTTAAGTTTGCCAGCTACATCTGAAAGTTTGGGGGAAAAAATGCAGACACAAAATCCAGAAGCAGACTTATCTATCACATCTTTTCACAAATTGGCATGCCATCTGATGGGTTCAAGGAAAACAACACAACGGCACTAAAGCTCAATTTTACCTCAATTTTAACTTGGAAGATGGGTTAGGGTTGAATATCTGGCAAGCCTTAGACATCATTTCAATTCTTAACAAATCAAACCCCAAAGTGAATTTACTAGTATCCTAGGAAAATGCCATGTTCATTTGGATTGCCAAATATAACTGTCCCACGTTGCCAAAATCAGCAGTACGCATTAATCTAAAGATGTTGGATTTGTTCTTAAGAGACAAAATAGCAAGGCCAAAAGCACTGGCTAAGTCTCTGCTGGGGATGAAATATTTCAAAGAGGTGATACAGATTTAAAACTCCATTTCTGCAAAATCATTCTGGTAACCCTTAACACTTTTTAAACTTCCCTATTTCACTATCTCATTAGGCAAAAACACACCTCCTCAAGATTCCAGGGCGTAGAAGTAGTTTAACATCAATCACATTTTTCAGGCACACCAATTTTAAACTTGCAAAAGAGTATTTTAGAACAAAGCTCTCTGTGTGGGTGTACATTTGTAAAATAAAGGTAGCGTTATCCCAACACATATCAATGTGTACCCAGTGATCAAATGGAGTCTTAGAAATTCTGTTTTGACAGTTACGTGTAGAAGAGCATTTTCACCAGCGATTAATTCAGAGCTAGGTAGTGATATCAAAGCTAAATCAAAACTAAGTTGGGATGGAGGAATAATAATATAGTTGTAGAAAAGTATAATCAGTAATCTAATATGGGCTACCGCAGATGTGTTATAATAAGTTACACTCAAAGGGTTACTAGTTATGGCAGCGAAGTCTCTCCTGTCCATAAAAATGCCAATAAAAAATGTTATTCTGCTTAAAAAGTGAATTTTTATGAAAACAGGTGTTCTTTCAAGATGGCCATCATTTATTAAACTTCAAAAGGAAGATGACATAATAGATAAAAACACCAGCTGAAAAATATGCAAGACTGTCCTATCAAAACACAGCATTCTAGATTACATAACACGGATAAGGGCAGATTAAATCACATGCCCCTGCCCAGCTAAATTTTTGTCCTTCTGCATGATTCTAATAACTTGGGCCACTGAAGTTTGAAGCACACAAAATATTAGGTTCTCGGTTCAAGCATATATTTTTGAAACCAAGAGTCTTGAAAAAACAAAAAGGATAAAGTTAAAATTTACACACACACACAAATATGTTTTTTTTTTCTGAAGAATACAGTTCCTCGGACAGCTTATTAACCTTGTAGATAGACTGCCCAGATAAAGTCACTAGTTGCTTTTACTGGTCAGTCTATTTTATGAACCTGATTTCTCTTTAAAGGGGAAATAACTATTTTAGCTGTTATATAGCTAAAGTTTGAATGACATCATTACCAACGAAACAGAATTATTAAACAGCTATCTCCACACACTCAACTTAATTTACAGGCCACCACGTATCACATTTACGGTAAAAATGGTGACCTTCCATGGACGTTTTGGCCAGAATTAAATTTCGAACATGTGCTTTAGAACAATAGATAGAATCACCTCAAGAGTCATAAAGAAAAAAAAAAAAAAAGTCAGAGGGCCATCTCCCAAACACATGCACATTTATGAAACTATAATGTGTATTTGCATTTTTCTCTAGAAAAAAATGCTACTTTTATGATTCTAGATTAAGTTGCACTGAGTCACACTGGGAAATTGAAGAACTCCGTATTTCCATACTTCTGTAACAGTACTGCCTACAAAGTCTACAGTCAGAAGTATTGTACTATGTAGACAGGGTCTAATTACTTACGGAAAAGGCAACTTCAAAATTCTGAAAATAAGACAACCTTTAGTCTCCATCATTTGTATGCTCTTAGGAGGCTGGAACACAGCCCCCAAAGAGTGCCGGCCTGTCAGTGTTGTCTTAAGTGGAAATGGTCAGTCATTTCTATTATTTCCCCAAAAGAGGTAAGAAGAGTCACACGCATACACATTTACATGGCGTTGCACGGTGCCAACAATTTCCAACCAAAATAATCATATTCACGTCGAGCCGAGCTATTTCTAGCCAGAAGCGGCGAATGTCTGGACTGAGTCTAAGGAAACCCAGCGGGCGATGACTACAGGGGAAGGGGGTGGCGGCGGGGACCCCCGCCTCCCGCGCGCGCCGGGCGCCTGGCACCGGCACCTGCACCGGCTTCGGGGCTGGGCATCTGGGTGCGCGCGCG